>NW_026057576.1:33006979-33018376 GCF_023721935.1 Panthera uncia
TAATTGTTTTTTACTTCTTTTATTTTTGAGTTATTTTGGCACAGTATTTTATAATTTTTCAATCATAAACATGTATAGCTTTATTCACATACAGTTAGAATGTGTATATTATTATACATGTGTGTCTATGTGTATATATAGAGTGAAATCTTTTTTTTATTTTCTTCTCTATGCTTTATTTACTAAATACGAATGTGAACAAATGCTTCTGAATACATGTTTCGGATTTATTCTGGAAAATTGCCCTTCAAATACATAGTGGTCTGAAAAAATTGTGATTTTTTTCAATCAACAGCATACTTAATTCATTGATTTGTTCAGTTAAAGGTCTCCCTTGTACCAGGCACTATTCCAATACTGAGGATTTGAAATTGGGGGAAAAATTAGGAGTCCCTATAGAATTTACATTCTGGTGAGAGAAGGACATAAAATAGATGAGAAAAATCAGTAAAAATATATAGGATGCTAAAAGTGCTAAAGAAAGAAATAAAAAAAGGTAACAGAGAAGTGCAGAGGTGAAAGAGGGAGGGAATTCAATGTTAAATAGTATGAGAGAAGAAGACCTCTTCATTAAGTTGATTTCTCAGTAAAGAATTTAAGATTATGAGAAAGTCAGGCCATTTGGATGTCTGTGAAGAGAGCATTCCAGACAGAAAGACCAACAAGAAAAAAATGCCCTGAGGCAGAACATAAGTAAATGTTCTAGGAATAGGAATGAGGCCAATAAGGACAGAGAGGAAAAAGCCAGGGGAAAGTCATAGAATCAGAGGTCAGAGAGGTCAGGCATGCAGCCGTATATTCTCTGGGATCTTGTAAGCCATGACAATGAGTTCGGCTTTTTGAGTTGGAAAGTCATGGGAGAGTTGTAAACAGAACAAGAGATCATATGTATTCTGGGTCACTCTGGCTGCTGTGTGCAAACATATGTTAAAGAGGGCCGAGGGCAGAAGCAGGGAGATCAAGAGCAAGAATCGAGATATGAGACCATGCTCTCTCCAACTAAAATGGTAGCAATGGAAGTGGAGAGAAAAGATTATTGATTTGTTTTGAAGGCAAAGTCAAAAAGATTTTGGGGACATATCACACTTGGAATGTGAGAGAAAGACTTGTTCACCTGAAAAATAGAATTCCTCACCACATAGAAGGGGAAGACCGCCAAGGCAGGTTTGAGGCATAAAGTCAAAAGGTATTATGTATATGTTAAGTTGGAGTCCTTAACAAAATAATCAAGTGAAGTGTTTAAAAAGCAGCTAAATACACTAGTCTGCAGTTTCAGGAGAGAATTTCCCTGAAACTATAATAACAGAATGAATTAATGCTTATAATGCACTTATTATATACCAGAAACTATTTTTTTTCTATTATATGTATGAATTATTTATTTCATACAAAATTCTCATTAGATTAAGTACTATTACTGTCAACATTTTATAGTGAGGAAACTGAGTCATAAAGAAGTTAAGTATTTGTTTCAAGGACAAAGAGCTAGTGATACATAGTGAGAGTCTGTGTGTCTATTAAGCATGCTTCCTTCCTCTCTTGGCAACTAATCATCATATAACTAGTATTTAAAGGCATAAAACTGGGTGAGATCCCCAAGAGTCAGGAGAGAATGGAAGAGGTCCAAAGACTGAGCCCTAGAGCCTTCCAGAATTAAGAGTTCTTAACTCTTGAGTTGAGAAAAATATCAGCGCAGACAGTGGGAAAAGAGCATCTTATAATGAAGAAAACAAGAAGGTTGTGCTGCCTTGGAAATAAAGATGTGTTTCAAGGAGAAGGGTGTCATGAATTAAAAAAAAAATGTTGATAGGTCAAATAAGAAAGGCTTTAAACTGATTTTTGAATTTAGCAACATGGAGGACATTGGGAAGCTTGACAAGATTCATTCCAGTGAAGGGACAATAGTGAACCTGAGAGGTAGAGGAAATGACAGGGAAACTAGTCAATTTTTAAAAGACTTCTGTAAAATAGAAAAGTAGGGAGGTAAGTAGATGGGATAGTGGAATCAACAAAGGGGTGTTTGTTTGTTTGTTTGTTTGTTTGCTTTTAAGGTTAGAATAATAAGCCACTGTCTTGCACTCTCCTGAGGTAGAGTGTATAGAAACAGATACAAGGAGGTGTTAGGAATGAAGGAAATTATCATCCTATTTTGTATATTATCTCAGTGAATGAGAAGAACTTGTCTAAGTCAGAGGTGAAGATATAGGAAGACAAATACATAGGCAAGAGAACAAACTGGGATATCTCCTGTCAGATCTGGGGAACATTGGGGTCAATGTCACTCATGGTAGGAGCAATACAAATTAACACTACTCAGAGCTGCCCTTAACATCTAACAGATGGGTCAAAACCCAAATGTTTGACCATACTCTGTGTTAGGGCAATGCCAGGAAAGAGACAAGCTCTCTGATACACTGGCAGTAGGAATACAAAATGGTACAATCCTTGTAGCAAGGAATTTAGAAATACTACGAAAACATATATGCATTTAGCAAACCCAGTTCTGGGAAAAATTGCCAAATCATGAAAAAGCTCATGTGTATGGTTATTTTGTTACGGTACAATTTGTAAGTACAAAAGTTTGGAAATAACCCACATGTCTATGAGTACAGGACTAGTTGAACAATCCACAATTCATCCACATACCAAAATGCTCTGCAGGCTTAAACATGGGTGAAGAACATTTTTCCACAGCCAGGTTTTAAAGTAATTAGCTTGTATTCCCTTCTAGTCTCTTTATGATTTCCCTCTCTCCCCTGCGCTCTCTCTCCCCACCTTCATTCTCCTTCCTTCTAAATGCCAAAGCAAAATTTGCACTTGTGAAAAGTTAAACAGGCGAGGTGGACTTTATTTAAGGCTATTGTGATAGCAGAGAGATGTTGGCCTCCACGGAAACAAGCAGCTAGAGAGTATTTAAGAGCTGAGGTGGGAAGCTCATAGGCCATCTGTATTTGCCTATCAACCTTACCCAGAGGAAAAGTCAATTTTCTTTTACCTTCACGATGGGAGATAGTTTTACAACTTGAAGCAAGCAAGGTGTTCCTGCCGTCATATAGAAACCTGGAGGTAATGCCTCTTCTTTGATGGTTACCTTTCAAAGGGATGGCTGCCAGGTCCTTAGAGGGACCCTCCTGAACTTTAGTAAAGCTGGCAAAGGTTTTTTAAAAGATTTACCTCTTAAAGGAGTGGAGGAAGAATTTACAATTAAAGTTTTCTAAAGTAAATACCCTAAGAAAAGGAATTTTAGGTGCTTAGAGTCAAGAAAAAGGCTCTCTAAAGTTTAGACAAGTTGATGGAAACATTCAGACCCGCTTGGTCCCTCCTGCCTTCCTCACTCCTTCCCTTCCTTCCTTCCTTCCTTCCTTCCTTAATTCTTTCCTTCCTTCCTTCCTTCCTTCCTTCCTTCCTTCCTTTGAATATTTAGTATCCCATCCTTTTAAAATCTATCTTGATGTACACATAGATGACTTTCGGCTGCTATATCTGGTGCTCACCAACAATCTGAAGGCCGATGACTGAGGGTCTATATTAATGAAAGCTTTTTTACAACTTTCATTACAGAACCAGTCCTGATTTAAAATACTAATATTAGCAATAGAAGAAACCTTCCGTAAGAATAACAAGAAAGGGAAACTAAATTCCTCTTATTTTCATTTGAATTTTTGTTTATGTGAACAGATGTGTTTAATTTACTCAGATAACTATGTAATCTTGAGATATATCCAGTTCAAGAATCATTTCACCCATTCATTCTTTATAGATATCCAATAAGATGGGGGGCAGAGAAAGATGGATGGTTGAATTTGTAAGTTTCTTTAATATTTATTAAAAATGTTGGCACTATACCAGGTATAATTGATCAATATTACCTTCTGCTTATTCTTAGGCTAGGTGTTCAAAATTAATTGTGAAGATATTAGGATAAAATCCATGTAACACAGAGAAGGAAGATGCATTATGTAAGCCTAACCCATATGTCAGATTTTTAAAGAATAAAGTAATTGTATGAGCTTAATTTTCAAGTTTTACAATTTTCTTTTGTCTCCTAAAAATCATTTCTGGCCCTGCCTCTAATGGAAATCCTTAACAGATATATCAAAACATCATCTCTGCCATATTATTTTTTTCATAAAGGTCAATAAAAAAGATAAACAATTTAAGTGCAGAATTTATTTTTAAGTTACTGAGAAATAAAATTGCTAAGAAGTCATATTATACTTTTCATCTGTCCAACCAACTTTTTAATTTTTTTAAGTGTCACTTAAAAACAGTAAGGAAAGGGGTGCCTGGGTGGCTCGGTTGGTTAAGCTCCGACTTTCGCTCAGGTCATGATCTCACGGTCCGTGAGTTTGAGCCCCGCGTCGGGCTCTGTGCTGACAGCTCAGAGCCTAGAGCCTGTTTCAGATTCTGTGTCTCCCTGTCTCTCTGCCCCTCCCCTGTTCATGCTCTGTCTCTCTCTGTCTCAAAAATAAATAAAATGTTAAAAAAATAAAAAAAAAAACAGTAAGGAAAGTGATAGCTTTTGTTTCATACTGAGTTAAATTTACCTGAATAAAAAGGGCAAGCCCTTACCTTTCTGCATAGCTGATTTGAAGAAAGGACTCAGAAAACAAAGTCAGATATATACTGAGTGTGGGTCTCTCAATATTTGCTGCCTTTATTTATTTTATTTTTTATTTTTTTATGTTTATTTATTTTTGAGAGAGACAGAGTGTGAGCCAGGGAAGGGGCAGAGAGAGAGACACAAAATCCGAAGCAGGCTACAGACTCTGAGCTGTCAGCACAGAGCCAGACGCAGGGCTCGAACTCACGAGCTGTGAGATCACAACCTGAGTTCAAGTTGGACATTCAACAGAATGAGCCACCCAGGCACCCCAATCTTTGCTGCCTTTAAAATGTAACGAACCTATAGCAAGTAAATTACTGAAATGACATTAATTTATTCTACAGAATAAAATTAATATGTAGTTAACAAAATAGAAATAACATGAATGGGCAAACACAACCATACATTTTAAAACAATGGTATTGTCTTGTTTTTTTCTTGTGTCCAAATAAAAACCAGGTTTATTAATTTAATATGAAAAGCTGATGTGCGTGTGTGCACATGCACACATGTTAAATGCTTTAAAAAAGAAAAACGCCATGGGGCATGTGCAGAATATCTTTTTTTAGTACTTAGAAATTACACATATTTAGCGAACACAGAAGTCACTGTTAGGGAGCACCTATTAGCCAATGATGAGATCATTAAGCATCAAAAAGAATAATGAATGCAACTGATTGAAACACATTGAGTAAAAATGAAACAAATAAACAAACATTGCTGTTCTGGGTTAAAATTGGATAAAGAGAAATGGCAACTTAATGCAATGTGCAATCCTTGATGTCACAGAATTTAAATGGCTGCAAAGTCTTTGCCCTTCCTTCCATCAAGAAGTGAAGTGTATTTCTTTTCCCTTGAACTTAGGTTGGCCTTGTGAATTGCTTTGCACAACAGACCGCAGTAGAAGTGAGGTATCGGTGGTCAGGCAAGGCTTTTGGCTTGAATTTCAGTTTCTTCAGCCAAGAACCTTCTGCCTTTGCTCTTGGATCCCAGTTGCCATATTATAAGAAAATCCAGGCTAGACTCTCAGATGATTAATGATCACATAGAGAAATGAAGTGAGAGGCTATTTTAGATGTTCCAATCTCAGCTAAACTGCCAGGTGAATGCAGCCATATGAGTGAACTCAGTCCGTGTCAAGGAGAGCAAATGGACCAGTCACGAGCCTCACCCAAATCTCAGATCAATGGAATCATGTGAAATAATAAATCACTGTTGTTTTAAGCAACTAAAATATTTTAGTGTAGCAAGAGATAACAAAACATCTTTGGTATTCTATTCCAACAAAGCAAAAATAGTTCTAAACAATATTGTTCTGACAGTGGGTTAATCTGAATATAGACTGGATATGGGGAAACAATATTTAAAATTTAAAATTTGGGTTCTTGTTATTGGTATGGATATGTAGGTGAATATCTTTATCCTTAAGAGATATTTGAAAATTTAGTATTTGAATTTAGTATTTAAGTGTGCTACTGTATGGACTTATTTCCAAATAGTTCAGCCAAGAAGAGGGGAAATATATATACATATATTGAGAAAAAAAGAAAATGTGCCAAAATTTCATAAATTGAAGATTCTAGGTGAAGATTGTGAGGATATTCAAATTTCTTTTTAGTTAATTTACTTATTTTGAGAGAGAGAGAGAGAGAGAGAAAGAGAGAAAGTGTGAGAAGTGTGAGTGGAGGAGAGGGGCAGAGGGAGAGAGAAAGAAAATCCCAAGCAGGCTCTGCACTGTCAGCACAGAGCCTGATGCAAGGGTTCCATCTCAGGAACCACAAGATCATGACCTGAGCTGAAATCAAGAGTCAGAAGTTTAATATACTAAGCCACCCAGGTTCCCTGGATATTCATTCTACTTCTCTTTATTCTAAAGTTTTTAATGTTTTCAAAATAAAAAAGTAGAAACATATGAATGAACAAATGAATAAATGAACATACATTAGCATGTATGTAATGTTAGAGAACTTTTTTCTCAGTGAGTCCTTTTTTCACATCTCATTTAGAATTCTGTATAGTATTCTCACCAGACATTCCATATTGCCCTTCCCTGGTTTATTTTTTTCTGATAAAAGTTAAGGCCACGTGAAAATCTAGACATTTTTACATATTGTTATTATGAAAGTATTTATTTGCCATTCACTTATATATCATCTGCATCCCTCACTCTGCAATTTAAGAAACAAATAATAGAATTAATTGATAGAAGTGGGCTATCTTGAATTTTTTTGCGACCAGAAAGATTAGTCCTTGACAAAAACAAAGTACTGTATTTAAAAAAAAAATGTTTATTTACTCTTGAGAGAGAGAGAGAGTAGGAGAGGGGCGGGGGTGGGGGTGGGAGTTGGTTGCTGAGGATCCAAAGCAGGCTCTGCACTGACAGCTTAGAGACTGATACGGGGCTCGAACTCACGAACCGTGAAACCATGACCTGAGCCAAGGTCCGATGCTCAACCGACTGAACCACCCAGCACCCCAAAATGTTGTATTTTGAAAAATCCTAATTATTGGAGCCAGGGCAATCACCTTAAACCAAATAATCTGAAGAACTGCTAAAAAGTCACCTAGCTAATCAAAAACTCGATCTTTCTTTTTAATCAACAGATGCTACTTTTTGAAAGCCTCCTCTCATAAAATTTATTTGGAAATTTCTAAAACAATCTACCAATTTACACATAAAATAATAAGTATTTTTCACTTGTGATTTTTGCCTCATGGCAATACCCATGAACACCATGTTCATATCTATGAAGAAAATGTAAGCGTGTTACAATAGTGCTAGACATTATTTATTTATCAGCATTACAGCAACAAGAAATTAAAACTAAACCAAGCCAAGATGAAAGTATGTAGCTACTAAAATAATGCAGGGGATCCCCTTGCTGGATGTGATGTGCTTGTCTGGACAAATAAATGATGTACTGGGATATACATACATACATACATACATACATACATACATATGTACATACACACATATACAGACAGTGATTCTGTACCTGATTGTGAAGAGAAATTCACACTTAGTATGCTGAGGTAGAAGGCAAAATTATCAAAGCAGTAGCCATAAAAAGTAAACGTGATACAATATCCCAGATTGAATACAAGAACAGGAGAAAAAAAGACATTAGATAAAAACTAATAAAAATGTATTTTAGTTGATAATTTATCAACGTAAGTTTATAAACTGTAACAAATATCCTAAGTCAAGATGTTAATAATAAGGAAACCGGGTATGAGGAATTTTCTACACTTCACAACATCACAGTATTTTAAAAATCCAAATATATTCTAAAATGAAATGTTTGTTAAAAAGAAAACAGAAACAAAAAAATGGCAGATACTTTCATCCCTAGTAGGGTGTGTATGTTTTTGTTAACTTTGGTGTGTTTTTATTTAACAAGAATTGCAGTTGAATGTAATTGCATTTTAAAACATAACTAATAGCTATAAAAGATTTTGATTCTTGGGGAAAACACACAATTTCTTTGTTACCACACAAAAAAGAAAGCACTTTCTCTAGATCTAACTATACAATGGACCTAGCATTAACTATTGAAAAGAAATGGGGAAACATATTTTAACCCAGCCTTAAAAGGAGATGCATTCTTTGCCAGCTCACAAACCTTTTGGTCCCAGATCTGTGGAGGAGAAAATGCTATGTAGTTATAATATCCAATTTGGATTTTAAAAAGTAATTATGAAATATTACTGAAATTCAATTATATTAATCTGAAGTACTGTTTCTTTTTTTTTTTAAATATTGCTGTTGTTGAAGAGGTATTAAAGCATGCAATATGACAATATTTTGGTGAAAACAGTTATAGCTGATATTTTTTTAGTAAATGCTTGAGAAAACTACACTTTTACATTTAGCTCAAAATATTTATGTCATTATACCTATGTGATTGCAGCAATGACAATGTTTATAGCAAAACAATAATTGAGGCCAAAGATGGTGTTCACACAATTCTAATACATTTTTAGTATTTATGTATCTTTTCACTATTGAGTTAAATTTTCAAAAATATGGTTTTGTCATCTACTAATGTCAATAATTGTGTCTGCTCTCTGTATCTCATAGAATACTATAAGGTTAAATAAGATCAAGTAAATGTATATAAATTATAAAAAAAAAAAAAAGCACTAAACTGATTCTTTTCCTGTTTCTGAAATTCAGATATGTCAACAATTAGTGTAATAACAACAAATGGTTCTCACATTTATATTATGGAATAAAAAATCATTTTGGGGGGCACCTGGGTGGCTCGGTCGGTTAAGCGTCCGACTTCGGCTCAGGTCATGATCTCGCGGTCCGTAGTTCGAGCCCCGCATCGGCTCTGTGCTGACAGCTCAGAGCCTGGAGCCTGTTTCAGATTCTGTGTCTCCCTCCCTCTCTACCCCTCCCCTGTTCATGCTCTGTCTCTCTCTGTCTCAAAAATAAATAAACGTTAAAAAAATTTTTTTTAAATCATTTTTGAAATAATCTTATTTCAACCTGTCACATTTGCTTCAGTGTTTGATTTAATTGAATAGCAGAACTTTTTGTTTCAGTGAAACACGTATCTTTTCATAACCAAGCAAAAATCATGTCTGGTTTATTGCAAATAATATATGGATTCTTGATCAAAATAAACACGTTTTACTTTAAAAAGCACACTAATATTTACTATGTATTGCCATACACTATCTGCAATGTAATATGTATAGTAAAGGTAGAGATATAGGTAGACATAAGGTAGGAAGGAAGGAAGGGAGGGAGGAAGAAGGAAGAGAAAGAAAGGAATTCATATATCTGTATATTTTTATGCATGTGTACATTTCTGTGTATATAATTATGCACTAGGGATAAGTAAGCAAGTAACTCTTTATATTTATGAGCTTTATCCCTAATTGTATTATTGATGAAAGAAAGCCTTTGGGAAAAAATCATTTTGGCATTTTAGATTCCTACTGAGAGAATGGGGATTAAAGAATATACTTACAGAAAAGAAGGAGGAGGTAAAAACTAATGAGTAATTATAGCTTATGAATATTTACAAATTAAAGTTACTTTGTAGACCTTAAAGTCTTATAAAAAATGCTCACTATGCAGAAGACGTTCTTTTGGAAAAAAAATAGTGCTAAATAAGAACCATTCTGTACCATGCTCAGAATCCAGAGATTTTAAAATTAATTTAAGACCAGTCATAAGATTTCCTTCTAGAGATTTTAGATAGGTAACCAAGTGATTTGGTATCCTTTATCTATTTTATAGAGTGTTGGGCCTAGTGTTGATAATCATTGAGATAGTTTCTCCTGGTGTATAAATGATTCATCTGAAGGAAGTTAAGTGCTTTGGGGAACTTTTATTAACTTTTCCAGGAGCCAAGTGTATCATTTAACAAATGGTTACTGCCTCTTCCCATCAAAAATGGCCATTACAACCAAGTTATGTATCGTATGTCAAGTAAATATAGTTCTTATTTTGTTGATTGAGCTAGAAAGATTAAGAACCTTTCCCAAAAAAGGATAAAATGAAGCAGTAAAGAACTGGGACCAAAACTTAAGTCTAAGGCCACCCCGCGGTGCTTAAGAAGTCTTTAGCTCACATTCCCTTCACATTAGCAGACTACACTTCAGTATATTGCCGTATTTCACAGTATTTATCAATCCACAAAGAGAGTCAAAGCATTAAGAAATGTGGTCTTCATTGTCGATCAGAAGAGCCAATTACAACTTCTAGTAAATCCCTGTCTAAGTCAGTGAATTGCAAGGCAAGCAAAAAAGTCGCTTCTCCAGGGTATGCCTTTTCAGCAAGATTTGACAACTTACAGAGAATTATCTGAAATGGATGATCACGATCATTATGTGTCTATCATACAAGTGCTAAATGGATGTGTACTACATACATCCCATAAGAACAGGAAAGACATTTTAAGGATATTGGATTACAATGATTTCAGTGACTTTGTAAACTCATAAGCAGATATTCAAGACAATCCTGTCTTTTACTCTAACCTAGGCAAACTAAAGTCCAGTTTAAGAATTATCATTTTAACTTCTGTAGCATATTCATCTATATTGAACAAAAATTATCTTAAACACATACATTTGAAGCAGTTCAGAAACTTTAGAATTCCACAATTCCTGATACAAAAGATGACAAAAGAATAATTACTTCAAGTCTAATAATTATATTTATCATACAATTTATGCAACAAACTGAGTCACTAGAATTGAATATACACTAGTTAGTTTAATGTAACTTATTGTAAGAAAGGGAATGACTCTGGCTACCAATTTTATTATTGTTGCAGTATGTTTAAATAATGCACTTACTTCTGGGAAATAAAATTCAGATCATTTTAAATTATATTTTCTAGGGGTGCCTGGGTGGCTCAGTCAGTTAAGTGTCTGACTTTGGCTCAGGTCATGACCTTGTGGCTCACGAGTTTGAGCCTCGCATCAGGCTCTCTGTTGACAGCTCAGACCCTGGAGCCTGCTTCAGATTCTGTGTGTCCCTCTCTTTCTGCCCCTTCCCAGCGCACACTCTGTTTCTCTCTCTCTCAAAAATAAATAAATTTTTAAAAATCAAATCATATTTTCTTTTTATATATATATATATATATATATATATGAAATTTATTGTCAAATTGGTTTCCATACAACACCCAGTGCTCATCCCAAAAGATGCCTTCTTCAATGTTTTTTTTTATTTTTAAATGTTTATTTTTGAGAGAGAGTGTGCACACACACACGTCGGGGAGGGGCAGAGAGAGAGGAAGAGAGAGAATCCCAAGCAGGTTCTG
>NW_026057576.1:33018476-33051892 GCF_023721935.1 Panthera uncia
CTTCCCCTCCCCCATGGGTTTCTGTTAAGTTTCTCAGGATCCACATAAGAGTGAAAACGTATGGTATCTGTCTTTCTCTGTATGGCTTATTTCACTTAGCATCACACTCTCCAGTTCCATCCACGTTGCTACAAAGGGCCATATTTCATTCTTTCTCATTGCCACGTAGTACTCCATTGTGTATATAAACCACAATTTCTTTATCCATTCATCAAATCATATTTTTTATAGATGTCATCAGAAGTATAATTTTGATTATACATTTATGATTGTACCAGCTTTTTTACAATAGGTAGTAACTGACCAAGTAATAAGGGACTTAAATTAGAAATAACAGAAACCTTGATCTCTTAGGTTGCATTTAAATGTCACTTAAGATTTAAAATTCTAATTTTCTATGAAATTCATTACTTTTTTTTTTATTTTGGAGAAGACCTATTATGGTCAAGTCAAATTTTACTGTTTTGAGCAGTATCCATGGAACAAGAAGCAGATAATACTGATTATGGCAGTTATTTATAAAGCTAGAATGAGTATAACTTATGTCACTGCTCAAGTATGAGTTCAGAAAGATACATGAGATCAACTTACTGTTCTCTTATACCAAAGGAGCATTTCAAAAATTAAGGTATGTTTGTGTCAATGGTAACCGAAATACATTTCTAGACCCAGTTAATTTTCTGAGAAATTTTAATCAGAAACATTTAATTGCCTTTCTCATAGATTTCCACAGTCAAAAAAAAAAAAAAAAAGGTATGTGTCATATTTTTCTGTGTTCTGTGAGTTCAGAAGTCTTAAAGGAAGTGACAACCGAGGAGCAACAAGCATACCTAGCACCGGATCTTGGTTTTTAATACTGTTCTCCAATAAAAGGAACAGGACCCTTGCAGCAATGGTTGATTCTAAGCTGGGGCAAAAAATATACAAGAATGATGAGCACTAGGTGTTACATGTGAGTGATGCATCACTAAATTTTACCCCTGAAACCAATATTCCATTATGTGTTGACCAACTAGAATTTAAATAAAAATTGGGGGGAAAAAGCTTAAAAATGTGCATACATGCAGGAAACAATAACCGCTCACCCAGGAACTTATTCAAAGGAATCAGTCACAGCGTTTTGCATGGACTTGGCCACAGAATCCTCATCTCTGGATTGTTTACAGTAGGGGAAACCAAAAATTACCTAAATATCCGATAGTAGTGAGTTGGTCAAATAAATTGTGCTATTTCCATACAGTGAAATCCTATGTAGCCACTAAAGATGTAGAAGAATAATGAACCTATTCATTATAGAATATATTAAGAATACATAGAATAGAATATATTAGTAAAAAAAGAAAAAAACTTATGGAAGAGCATATAGAATACATAGAAAAGAAGACTGAACAGTTGTGATAAAAGGTTAATAGTGATTATCTCTGAGTGTTAAGAAAACAGGTGACTTTGGGGGAGCCTAGGTGGCTCAGTCAGGTGAGTACCCAACTTCGGCTCAGGTCATTATCTCACAGTTCGTGAGTTTAAACCCCGCATCAGATGCTGTGCTGACAGCTCAGAGCCTGGAGCCTGCTTCAGATTTTGTGTCTCCCTCTCTCTCTGTTCCTCCCCTGTTAATGCTCTGTCTCTCTCGCAAAAATAAATAAACATTAACATTTTTTAAACACAAAAAAATAAAATAAAAAATAAAAATAAATAAAAATAAAAGAATACGGGTGACTTTTATGTTCTCCTTTTTGTAGATCAGTGCTTTTTACATGGTCTATAATAAACATATTATTTTGTTAAAGAATAAAAAAAAAATAATAATATGAAGCAGTTTGTAGTGCCAGAAGGTAAGAAAGTGCTCAACAAAACAAATTTAACAACAAAACACATCCATTGATGAGGGGATGGTGAATGAGCACAGGAGCCAATTGAAATAGTTAATAATGGTCAAAGCTGAACATTTTGAGCAACCAAATAAAATAGTATTGGATTGTAACATAAAATACAAAATATATATCCACGAGTCCATACTGATATAAATTAAGCTTTAAATAAATTAAGAAATAAGAGAGAAGGGATAAATCTTCCATGCATTTTATGTTGCTATTCCATCCTCAAGGAGGAAAAACATGACACTTCAGTCTTAAGGTACAATCTGCACATAGGGACTCCAAAGAATATAGAATATAGAAAAAAAAAAGGAGGAAAAAAAAAGCTATGACTCTACATTGCATATAATCCTGACCCTGGATTGCTCAGGTATTTATCATATTTATGAACCCAAGGTAACCTCCTTGCTAGAGAATAAGTGGCTCATTAGTAATCTTTGACATATAGAATCACAATTACTCAAGTTATCATCAGTGGTGGGGAGAAATAGGGTCAAATCTAAAGGCCAGGTATTGGGTGGTCAAGTGGCGTTTATTTGCTATAATATCAAAGATGCTACAAAGACTAGAGGGTGTGCTAACTCTTTCTGACTATTGGAAATCATAGTAAAAGAAATAATAATTTCAAAGGCATGAACTGCCAACCCAAGACAAGGATAGAGAAGTAGAAAGCTTCCATGGGAGCATTAAAAAAGAAAATCTCTTGTCTTCTAGAAATAGGTGGGTAGAAATGGCTAAAGTCCCAAATCTGATTTTGAGTGTAGCAAAGTGTCAATGCCAGTTAAAAACATAATCTTACTGAAGTTTATATGCTAAGGTTAAGGTAACAATTTTGAAGAATTAGGACCTGAGACTTACAATTGGGACATTTTTGACACAGACTTAATTCACAACTCATCTTGAAAATCCCATGCATGTGGAAACAATCTCTGTTCCTTTTTCTATAGAAACCAGCCTTCTCTGACATGAAGTGCTTTCAAGGACTTCATTAGGAGCAGGTGACTCTGACTCACAGTGTTTGCCCATTCCATTCAAGATCTATGTCTCACCACCCCTCAAGATTCCTATGAAAGTTAATCTCAGCATGGCACAGAGGGAAAACTGCAATGTCAGCTCTAGGAGGAAGTAGAGTATTCCAAGAATTGTGGATCTTGATAGATCATTTCAACAGGATTCTAGTTTGGAAATGGGTTTCATAGCCATTAGAAGAAACAAGAAGATTAAATATAAGACTGGGTCAGACGTTCAACTGGGACTTGGGATTTAATGTGTAAGCAAATGAGACTAACTCTAACATTGCTTGGATTTTTAATTGAAGCCTAGATTCAGAAGTGGCCCTCTAGAGCATGTGGAGTGAAAGGAACTCTCACTCATTCTGGTGGGAATGCAAAATGGTATAGTCACTTTGGAAGACAGTTCAGCATCTTTCCTAAACTAAATATACTCTTACTATACAAACAATCACACTCCCTTGGTAATACCAAAGGGGAAAAAAGTATGTCCACACAAACACCTCAGCATGGATGTTCATATCAGCCCTATTCATAATTGCCAAAACTTGGAAGCAATCAAGACGCCCTTCGCTAGGTGAATAAACCGTGGTACATTCAGACAATGGAATACTATTCATCACTAAAAAAAATTAACAACTAAAAAAAAAGAGAGCTATCAAGTCATAAAAAGACACAGAGAAAACTTAAGTGCATTTTACTAAGTGAGAGAAGCCAATCTTAAAAGTTGCATACTACATATTTTGTGATTCCAATTATCCAACATTCTGGAAAATGCAAAAGTATGGAAAAAAATAAAAGTTGCCAGAGGTTTGGGGGAGGGAGGAATGAATAGGTGGAGCATGGAAGATTTTTAGGACAGTGAAAATATTCTCTATAATGGCGGATACATGCCATTTGTCTATGCACATAGCATATACAACACTGAGAGTGAACCCTAATGTAAACTAGAGACGTGAATGAGAAGGATGTGGCAATGCAGGTTCCACAATTGTAACACATATACCCCTCTGGTAAAGGTTGTTGATAATGGGGGAGGTTATGCAGATGCAGATGCAGGGAGTATATGGGAAATCCTCTGTACTTCCTTTTATATTGCTTATATACTGCTCCAAACTAGTCTTAAAAAAAAAAATGTGGCCCTCCAGTTAATGAATCTGAGATGCCAGAACCTCCTTGAAAATAAATATTAATGTCTTGATTAAGGAGCAGAAGAATCCTTGAAAAAATTTGAGGTGGCTATTTTCTTTAGACTGGGATGAAGGTGGGAAATGATGCTGTGGAATTGAGCTCTCTGATTTCCATGGGCTTCCATGGGACAGAAAACAGTAGGTGGAATTGCTTAGCTGTTCAAAATTATCAGTGGGGCTGGTGTTAGGTATAGTAACATATACAGTAACAATCACAATGTCTTTCTTTAAAATCATCAGAAGAATAAAAACAATATTTGGTTAATCTGGTCAGTGGCAAAATGATGTCTTTTGTGGTCTATGTTTACTTTTCTGTATCTAAGAATTTTTCCATTTCCTTTTTTATTGTAGAAAAAATACCCACGAGATCTACTCTCAACAACAACAAAGAGTGTAGAGCGTAGTAGTATTGTTAACTATAAGCTCAATATTGTGCAGTAAATCTCTAGAGCTTTTTCATCTTGATGACTGCAACTCATTTAATAGTGATTCCTTTTTCCTCCTAGACTTAACCCCTGGTAAGTCTTTCTACTCCAGTGAGTTTGCCTGCTTTAGATACCTCATATTGGTGGAATTTGTGCTTCTATGACTTGATTATTCTACATAGCATGCCCTTAAGCTTTAGCCATGCAATAGCAGATGATAGGATTTCATTTTTTATGGTTGAATAACATTCCATTGTATGTGTCCATTATCTTAGAGGAAGAGCTTTCACCTTTTGACGTTGAGTATGATGTTAGCTATGGGAATTTCACATGTGACCTCTACCATATTGAGGTAATTCCTTCTATTTATAGTTTAAGTGCTGTTATCATAGAAGAGTTTTGAATTTTGTCAAAAGCCTTTTCTTTATTTATAATCCTGTCGTTAAAAAATATCTATATATATCAGTATTTTATTTTATTGGCTATTAAAATATTTTTTTAAATTTTTATTCAAATTCCAGTTAGTTAGCATACAGCGTAATATTAGTTTCAGATGGACAATCTAGTGACTCAATACTTCCATTCAACTTGAGTGCTCACCATAGGTAGTGTCCTCCTTAATCCCCATCACCTATTTACCCATCCCCCCTCCCTTCTGGTAACCATCAGTTCTCTACAGTTAAGAGCCTGTTTCTTGGTTTGCCTCTCTCTCTCTCTCTTTCCCTCTCTCTTTCCCCTTTGCTCATTTATTTTGTTTCTTAAATTTCACATATATGTGAAATCATACTGTATTTGTCTTTTTCTGATTGACTTATGTCATTTAGCATAATACTCTCTAGCTCCATCCATATCACTGCAAATGGCAAGATTTCATTCTTTTTTATGACTGAGTAACATATAACACATTTTCCTTATCCATTCATCAGTCAATGGACACTTTGGCTGTTTCCATAATTTGGCTATTATAGATAATGCTACTATAAACATTGGGCATATGTATTCCTTTGAATTAGCATTTTTGTATCCTTTGGGTAAATACCTAGTAGTGCAATTGCTGGATCTTAGTTCTATTTTTAACTTTATGAGGAACCTCCATACTGTTTTCCAGTGTGGATGCACCAGTTTGCAATCCCACAATTTGTTTCACCTTTCCTAGTTTCTTGATGTCTAGAATTAAATTGTTTATTTAAGATCTTTCTTTTTTTATTGTATATTAATTTTGAGAGAGAGAGAGCAAGAGAGTGCACGCGTGTGCGCATGAGCAGGGGAGGGGCAGAGAGAGAGGGAGAGAGAGAATCCGAAGCAGGCTCCATACCATCAGCACAGAGCCCTCCATGGGGCTCTGTCTCACTAACTATGAATTCATGACCTGAGCCAAAATCAAGAGTCAGGCCCCTAACTGTTTGAACCACCAAGGTGCCTCGAGCCTTCTTTTTTTAATATAGGCATTCATCACTAAAATCTTTAGTCTCGGCACTACTTTTGCCACATCCCATAAATTTTGGTGTTTTCATTTTCCTTTGTCTTATGATATTTTTCAATATCCCCTTTATTTTATTTTATTTTTTTTTAATTTTTATTTTTTAATATATGAAATTTACTGTCAAATTGGTTTCCATACAACACCCAGTGCTCATCCCAAAAGGTGCCCTCCTCAATACCCATCACCCACCCTGCCCTCCCTCCCACCCCCCATCAACCCTCAGTTTGTTCTCAGTTTTTAACAGTCTCTTATGCTTTGGCTCTCTCCCACTCTAACCTCTTTTTTTTTTTTTCTTTTCTTTCCTTCCCCTCCCCCATGGGTTTCTGTTATGTTTCTCAGGATCCACATAAGAGTGAAACCATATGGTATCTGTCTTTCTCTGTATGGCTTATTTCACTTAGCATCACACTCTCCAGTTCCATCCATGTTGCTACAAAAGGCCATATTTCATTTTTTCTCATTGCCACGTAGTATTCCATTGTGTATATAAACCACAATTTCTTTATCCATTCATCAGTTGATGGACATTTAGGCTCTTTCCATAATTTGGCTATTGTTGAGAGTGCCGCTATAAACATTGGGGTACAGGTGCCCCTATGCATCAGTACTCCTGTATCCCTTGGATAAATTCCTAGCAGTGCTATTGCTGGGTCATAGGGTAGGTCTATTTTTAATTTTCTGAGGAACCTCCACACTGCTTTCCAGAGCGGCTGCACCAATTTGCATTCCCACCAACAGTGCAAGAGGGTTCCTGTTTCTCCACATCCTCTCCAGCATCTATAGTCTCCTGATTTCTTCATTTTGGCCACTCTGACTGGCGTGAGGTGATATCTGAGTGTGGTTTTGATTTGTATTTCCCTGATAAGGAGCGACGTTGAACATCTTTTCATGTGCCTGTTGGCCATCCGGATGTCTTCTTTAGAGAAGTGTCTATTCATGTTTTCTGCCCATTTCTTCACTGGGTTATTTGTTTTTCGGGTGTGGAGTTTGATGAGCTCTTTATAGATTTTGGATACTAGCCCTTTGTCCGATGTGTCATTTGCAAATATCTTTTCCCATCCCGTTGGTTGCCTTTTAGTTTTGTTGGTTGTTTCCTTTGCTGTGCAGAAGCTTTTTATCTTCATAAGGTCCCAGTAATTCACTTTTGCTTTTAATTCCCTTGCCTTTGGGGATGTGCCGAGTAAGAGATTGCTACGGCTGAGGTCAGAGAGGTCTTTCCTGCTTTCTCCTCTAAGGTTTTGATGGTTTCCTGTCTCACATTCAGGTCCTTTATCCATTTTGAGTTTATTTTTGTGAATGGTGTGAGAAAGTGGTCTAGTTTCAACCTTCTGCATGTTGCTGTCCAGTTCTCCCAGCACCATTTGTTAAAGAGACTGTCTTTTTTCCATTGGATGTTCTTTCCTGCTTTGTCAAAGATGAGTTGGCCATACGTTTGTGGGTCTAGTTCTGGGGTTTCTATTCTATTCCATTGGTCTATGTGTCTGTTTTTATGCCAATACCATGCTGTCTTGATGATGACAGCTTTGTAGTAGAGGCTAAAGTCTGGGATTGTGATGCCTCCTGCTTTGGTCTTCTTCTTTCAATATCCCCTTTAGATCACTTCTTTTATCCCTTGGTTTCCCAGTAGTGTGTTATTTAATTTCCAAATTTATGTAAATTTTTCCATTTTTCTTCTGCTACTGATTTCTAGTTTTATTCCTTTTCACTTCACTCTTTTCTCTGAGAGCCCTCTGAGTCCTATTCAGTTTTGTTGTACCATGGTCTCCTTGAGCAACCACATACTGCCCAGCTCTTCTATGTTCTCCATGGTCCTCAGGCATCTAGAATGCACCATATCCTGTCAGTACTCTGGCACAGGTGAGGTGGAAGCTAATATCTTGAGCTGCCCCAAGAAAATCAGAACATTGGACTTTTATTAAAAATCTCCTCTTTCCCTTACCAGGGAAAAGCTGGGAGTTGGGAGTTTCCTCCAAGTCATAAGCTGGGTCATGTGAAGAAACTATGGTGAGATAATACTACCAATTTTCCTATCAGCTTTGATGTGGCTGGTTTCCTGCTTGCTTGGGGGTGCAGGAGCTTCTTAACTGGTTTATGGATTTCTTACAAAGGGAATTGGTTTATGTATTGTTGAATAGGTGTCTCCAGGGGATGAAGGAGCACCTGGAGCTTCCCATTCCTCCATCTTGCTGATGTCACTCTAAATTTTTTTATAATTAAAATATGTTGACGGTAATTATTTAACTAATAGATGTTGGGGGATAGAGAAGCAATATGAATAGCCACTCTTCCTTTCATGTTGATTACTGGGAAAACACAATTGGATATTTCTGAATCCCAACATAGTTAATTAAGTATATATATATTTTTTAATTATGGAAGTAGTCAATAAACTTAAATATGATAAATTTAAATAATGACATAACTGACATGTCAGAAAAGAGAGAAAAGGGGAAGTAAATAGCAAGTTAAGTGAACAAAATTCCTTATCTTTCAGTGGGGAGGGAAATAATTTTAACAAACTGATAATAAGACATAAGCACATTATTTGAAAGTGTGATGATAATTACAGAATAAATACAACCAGAAATAGTTAAAATAGCCAGTTTCAGGAAATAGGGCTGCTAGTAGTGATGGGAAATAAAGACTTACTTTTACATTTATTTCTCTTTGATATGATTTGACTTTTATTACTTTTCAAATAATTTCAAGTCTGAATACATAAATAATTTGATAAGTATAAAACCTTAGAAGTAAAATTTCAATTACCAATTGTCTAATAAAATTCAAATAAGAAGGTATCAGTATACAGTAAAAACATCAACTATATCAACACTCTTCACCTCTCCTCTATTTTTTTTTTTTAAAGTTTATTTATTTTGAGAGAGAGTGAGAGAGCATGAGCAGGGAAGAGGCAGAGAGAGAGGGAGAGAGAGGGAGAGAGAGAATCCCAAGCAGGCTCCAAGCTGTCAGCACAGACGTGGGGCTCGATCCCACAAACCACAAAATCATGATCTGATCTGAAACAAGAGTTAAACTCTTAACTAACTGAGCCACTCAGGAGCCCCTTCTCCTGTATCATTTAATGTAATTGCATATGTATGTGTGAGTAAAGTTTGTATATGTACAATCTCATGAAATTTTGTCACATGTGAAGATTCATATGATCATTGCCACCATCAAGATACAAAACACTTTCATCATGATTCCTCATGGGACCCTTTTAAAGTCACAGCTGCATATCTCCCTGTCTCTGTCTTCGAACCCTTACTAAGCATTAATCTGCTCTGTGTCTCTATAATTTTGTCATTTCAAGAATGTCATATAAAAGATATCACAAAGTATATAACTATTTGAGATAGACTCTTTTTTTTCAATTCAATATAACTCCCTTGAGATCCATCCACATTGTTGTATATATCAACTGTTCATCCCTTTTGATTGCTAATTAATATTTCATGGTATGAATGTAGCACTGTTTGATTTACCATTCACTCATTGAAAGACATTTTGTTTTTTTCTAGTTTTGGGCCACTGTGAATAAAATTACTCCAAAGACTGATACACAGATTTTTTTATATAAACATAAACTTTGATTCCCTGGGATAAATGACCAAGAGTATGATTGCTGGATTGTATGGTAATTAGATACTTGGTTTTGTAAAAAAAACTGCTAAATTATTTTCCAGAGCAGGCATGTCGTTTTATGTTCTCACCAGCAGACTTTGCATAATCCAGTTTCTCAACATGCTCACCAGCATTTGGTGCTAACACAATTTTTTAATTTGAGTTTAGCCTTTCTGATAGGTACATAGTGCTATCTCAGTGTTTTGTTTTGTTTGTTTTTTATGTTTATTTATTTTTGAGAGACACAGAGTGTGAGTAGGGGAGGGGCAGAGAGAAAGGGAGACAGAATCCGGAGTAGCCTCTGGGCTCTGAGCTGTCAGGACAGAGCCCAACTCAGAGCTTGAACTCACAAACTGCGAAATCATGACCTGAGCCAAGGTCAGACACTTAACCAACTGAGCCGCCCAGGTGCCCCTATCTCATTGTGGTTTTAATTACATTCCTCTAACGTATTTCTAGGTCTATGTCCTACTCCTCCACTAAAACAATACAGTCTGTTATTTTAGGTATACAGAAGCCTGAACATTGGGATTCATTCCTCTTTATCAAAATCGTGTTAGCTATATTTTTTGTCTTACCATATACAATTTATAATAAATTTGTCATTGTCTTTGTTAAACTTTGATAGGAATTGCATAAAATCTAAAGATTAATTTTGGGGTAATGGAGATTTTTAACTCCTTTGGGTCATTTGATCCACAAATTCCATTTTTTTTTAAATATGTCTCTCCAATTTGCACTAGCTTCATAGCTTCAATTATAATGTTTATGTAAATGATTTCTATAGGACCGACTTTATTATCAGCCGACATTTCCAAAATTTCTAGCAACATACTGGATATCACATTGATATTTTCAAATGTCACAATTTAAAATGTCTCTTTCCCAAATAAACACCTCGCTTTGTTTCTCTTCCTGTTGATGGTGTAATTTTTCCTAGTTATTTGGGGCAACATTTCTCTCCCTTGTATAAGCATCTTTTTTTCTTCACCCCTCCATATTCAGCTGGTATATAATACTATTGTAGGTGTCTTAGATGTAATCTTCTTATATGTCTTGTCTTTTTCCTTTCAACTGAAGCAATCCAACTTCAAATCCTCTTTACATACCTTTATACCATTGACATAGCCTTTGAATTGCTATGTGCTTCAACCATCTCTGTATCTCAACCTATTCAAAAATATATCAACAAATTTTCATTCAGGACGGTAAAGCCTCTTCTCTGCTATTCTAATACAAAAATTTGGTGGTGGCGACGCTATCAGTTTTAAAAGGGAATCTGGCAAACTAAGTAGGGTCCTTATATTTCTTTAACAAAGCATTAACCAAGAAGAGAATCTTGACTAAATAATATCTTAAAAATAGGCTTATGTTTCCCTCATAAATGGTCTAATTAAGGTTCTTTCCAATGTACTTTGAAAACTGGGAGGAAGGAAAAGAGCAAGAAGAATGTGAGGTGGTGCGTGTTGTTGTTGTTGTTGGTGGTGGTGGTGGTGTGTGTGTGTGTGTATGTGTGTGTGTTCCTTTAAAGAAGAAAACAAGCCATTGAGTAACTGGACTGGTTCATTAGAAGAGTAGACAGCAGGTCTTTAAGTGAAAAGTTAAAGTCCATGCAAGTGCCTTAACTTTGGGTAACTTGGTCAAAGTATTTTCTCTCATTGCGTGATGTAGCGAGAAGTCCATCTCCTGGTTAAAAACCTACCTGTATAGTACTGTATGGTGACAGATGGTAACTACACTTGTCCTGAGCATTAAGGTATAGAGATGTTGAATCACAATGCCCTACACTTGAAACTAATGTAACATTGTGTGTTGACTATACTAAAATAATAATAATAATAATAATAATAATAATAATAATTTTATAAAAGAAAAACAACTTATATGTGATATGTCAGGCCCCACCATATGCTTTGCCTGACAGGCCTTCCCCAGGAAACCTGCCCTCCCCACACCCCACGTGGTGCACAGTCACTGCACTGCAGTCTCTGAAGGCATTGCGGTCAAGGACTCAGGCCTTCTGACTGGTCATGGTCTTCCCCTATCTACAGTTTCAGCCCTAGCACCTTCATATCTAGGTCATTTTGTCTGAGGGCTTCGCAGAGGCCCTCTTCAGACTCCTCTGCTGAGGTCTCTCTATCAGAGGGGTGGAGGGGCAAAACTTGAGGACATTTTTCCCCATTCCCACATTCTGACTCAGTACCTAGCAATTTACCACTCCTACTTCTCCTATCTGCTCCCACCTCAGGAGTCATAGAACTGCCAGAGCTTTTTGTTCTAGGTTCCCTCAACAGTGAGAGGGTTCCTACCTGTGCGAATTTCTACCTGCCCCTCCATCTGTGAGCATCTCCATGGGGGGAAATGGCCTTTTCTTTGGTTATTAGTCCTACATATTATTAACCTCTGGGTTCTTTTTTAAATCTCTAATTTGCACAGTAACTTTAAGATGCTTTAGCCAAATTGCCTCTCTGATGCCTTTTTTTTTTAATTTTTATTTTTTTTGAGAGAGAGAGAAGAGCCTGCACTTGTGCAGGGACAGGGCAGAGAGAGAGGGAGACAGAGAATTGCTGAGGCAGGGCTCAATCTCACCATGAGATCATGACCTGAGCCAAAATCAAGAGTCAGATACTTAACTGACTGAGCCACCCAGTCACCCCTACCTCTCTGCTGCCATTTTATATGGTTTAGTAAACTTTCTTTGTATTTCATTTCCTCTATTTTCTAACTAGCATACCAAACTTTCCATCTTTATTATCAAACCACCTACGTCATCCCACATATAATCCACAATCATAATCATAATACCCTGACACTCCTCAACCTGAAGTGGAATCCTTACGTGGTTTTTTCTCTGTGACAACAGGTCCCTGTATTATGGGGATTTTCCTTAGAAATGTTCTTTATTACATTTGCACACATCCTACAGAATTAACTGCAAACTCCTCCACCTGGAATTTAAATACTATAATGTGATTACAATCCAACCTTCCTAGTCTCATCTCATAATTGTTCATTACACGTAACCACGATTTCTGGTAAAAGTGGATTATAATTGGTGTTCTCTTTTTATTCCCAATCTCTACTAATTGAAATTATACCTGAACTCTAACACTTGGCTTAGGTATAGATTCCATTAGAAGCATTTTCTGTTTCAATATGAAAATCCCATAGAGAATGTTATATGCTTTCTAAAATTTATAACCTGAATTGTGTCTTTGTCAGTTTGGCACTTGTTAACGCTCCTTGTACTATATTTTAAGATCTGTGAGGAGAGAAACTGGATCTTACTCATCTTTCTAATCCTCTCCATAGTCAAGCACAATGTTCAATGTGTTGTAGGTGTTCAATATATTTTTTTTTTTGAGGTAGAAAGAAAACACTAGCAATATAAAAAAACATCTCACCAAGTAGGAAATATTAACATTGACATATCTCAAATTTCATGATTTTTTTTTTCAAAATGTAGCCAAAAACTACAGGAAAATCATGATTTTTACAACAAAAGCTTTTCATCTTTTGCTTATGAAATGTTGGGGAAAATCTAAATGATAGAATAGAGAATTTCAAAATAACAGCTAATACAGATTGAGGCTCATAGTTAAGTCAAGTGATTACTAGTTGCATTTGGTCAAGGTGGATAAAAAGTTTTCAATACCAGTTTTAGACATTAAGGACGTCACATAATCACTGTCATATGTATTTTGATTTTTATATTTTTCATTTGTTTAATCAAATGAACCTTGATTTCCAAATGGGTTATTTTTGAAAAGTCAAATTATAAATGCAGATATAGGTATCTAGTATCTTAGAACACTGGCAGATGGCAGGTAATTCATGCTTGTGTGGATGGGTGGCCATTTCTTTGTCAGAATAATGATACTCTGTAAGATCACAACATCAAAAACACTGAAGGGAGGCTGTGGATGGATCAGAGAATAAAAGCTGTTATGACTGCTATTCTCTAACAGTGTATAGAAGAAAAAAGATTGAGCATGGAGGTGTAAATTTTGTGTTTTTTTTCTAGGTTAGACACAGAAAGGCCTTCTACAGAATATGAAGATTAGCCTGAAAATAGATAAGGTCTGGTTCAAGGGTTTCCAATTCTGTTTTCAACGGCTTTGTCTTTTCCAGTTCTCTCTTATCTGGTCCAGCTGTTCTCTCCCTTCACCCTTTGTTCTTGGCTCCTCCCCCAATTAAGGAGAGGTCATTGGATAACAGACAACCTGGACAAACCAGTATGGAGCCTATTTAAGTCTCCCAGGAAACCTTTCATGTCTTCTGATTTCAGGGAACACTTTTCTGTGGAGTATTTTAAAAGACAATTTGAAGTCTATTTTCTCTATGTCTGAAGCCTGAACCAACATTTACAACAGTCTCTCAAAGTAAAGTTTCATTAAGCATTAGGTATTAAGACGTTAGTTAGTAATCTCAAAGCATTGCATTAATAACATTCCACCAGAGATAAGTATGTAGATTCTGTTAAGAAGGAAGGCATTAATAGAAGCATAGCCAATTTACACCTTATCATTGTAGGATCAAGCTGAGTGTAGAGCGATCTTTCACATGGTAAGAAATGTTTATTAAAATGGAATACGGAATTTTACTCACCAGTTAATAGAAATATATTCATTTTCCCACATCATATTTTCAAAATTAGACCAAAATGTCTATCAGATCCACACTGATTTAACAGGAAATATGTAGTAATAATTGCTCACAATTTTTAGGTTTTTTTTTTCTTTTTCAGACTCTGAGAAAGGAAGCTGAATAGAAACTTCATAGACTAATTCAGTAAATATAATCTTAACTCCACAGTTAAAACTATTAGTGGATAAATAAGTATATTTTATATCCCTTTTTACTTGAAATACTCCATCTTATTTGAAAGAATAAATTATTTACTCTTAGATTATGATATATGGAAAGTAATTAATCTTTCTTGAAAAAAATACACAATATGCAAATCATACAACTGAATTTAATTCAACTTGTGTGGCAATGTTTGTGGAGTGATTAAGATATATGTGAGGGAGAACTCATTCCCAAAGTTTATGGTTCTTCAATCTAGTTAGGAAGACAACTCATACATGTGGGAAACAGTTATATTCAACTTTGGTTTGATAAATTAATACAGTATTGTATTCTACTAAAGATACTAGCTGATAAGGCCTCTTTATAAAATTGATGACAAAAATCAAGGTTTCAGATAATCTCAATAGTTTTGAAATCTCACAAGTTTTAATTAAGAATAAATGTAGACTTATATTTTGGTTAAAAATAAAGTTCACAAAATCAGGATCTATGATAATATAATTAAGTCCAAAACATTTGAAACTACATTAAAAATGTCATGGACAAGATAAAGAAAAAAAAAAAACAAAAAAAAACCAATGGAATCAAACTAGTAAAATAAGAGAACATATTCTTAGATGGTTTATTTAGTCACACATTCCCCAAACAACATTTTCAAGTGCCTACTATATGACAAGTTCTTCAAAACTTAGTAAAACATAGTTTCTGTAATGAAAGCTGATCTTATTAAAGATATAAATATATAAAACATAATTGTATTGAAAAGCAAAAAGATGCTATTGTATAAAATTACGTGAGTAGAACCAAGTGAGTCCAGATAAGGCTTACGTTTATATGACTGCATTAATCAGACAAAGGGGTACTTATCTGCCATTTCAAACCAGATCTGGAATACTGAGACCATTTTGAGTCACATTTTAAAAAAGAATCCTAACACACTAGAATTTATGCAGGAGAAGGTAACTAGGATGATAAGTGAATCTGGAAATTATGTAATAGGAACAATTGAAAGCACATGGGATAATTATTTTGGAAACTACATAATTCTATTAAAGAAATATATTTCTTAAGGCAGATTTAACTCTTTTAAAGGTTGTAAAATGCTGTTATTTAGAAAAGTAAGCACATATCTTCACAGTTGTTTTCAAAAAAAGAACTAAGATAAATTATTTTGTTAGGGACAGGCAAGGTTCAATATAGTAGGAAGAATAATTTTCTTAATGTGGACCTGTCCAACAATGGAATAAACTGACTTGTGAAGTGTTCAAGAAAGAGTAAGACATCAGAAATGATAAAGAAGAAATTGCTGCTCAGAGCTATATTATGATCTACCCGCAAAGTGTACATGCTTTTAAAATTCTGTTTTTTATGATGTCTTTTACGTACTTGCAGATAAGATATCGTGAATGTAAATACCTTACATAACTCTTGATTATCATTATTAACATCAATCATTAATTTTGGTGTTAGGGTCTATACAGCACTTGTAAGATATTAAAGAGTATTTGCAGTGTGCAGACTGATTTCTAATTGTTGATTCACCTCTCTTATCTCCTACTTCTTTGTCATAGCTCAATGTGTTAAACTATCAGGGATGCTTCTTCTAATCTGCTGTCAGGTGCAACAAACCAGACAACAAATCTTGTTAAATCAATAAACTTAACTATGCATACAGTTCTGAGTCAGTAGTCTCTAGTTTGAGTGAGATCAATTAAAGTGAGTGAACTTTAGGATAAATACTTGATAAGCTAAGAAGCCATGCTCTACTGTCTTATATATTTGTGATTGTGATCCAAATCAGATGCCATTCAAAAGCTTCCGTAGGGGGAAAAAAAAAGCAAAATAAAGCTTCCATGGGGGGGAGGGGAGAGGGGAAGGAAGCTTCCAAAGAGACTGAATGCTAATGAAGGAAGAAGAGAAAATTTTAATAAAGTGTATCTGTATTGGAGTCAGATATAATTGCAATTTTTACTTGTTTTGTTTTGTTTTGTGGAGAGGAGTGGGGAATTTTGCCTTAGGCAAATAGAAAACATTGATAAGAGGAAGGAAAAAGCAGAGCAAAGGCTTCTGAATAGTAAGTAAACCAATCTTAAGTAAAACAAAAAGATCACTTAAATAGGAATGGGGAGGGAGGAGCACAGAAAAGGTGAGAGTTCAAATTCTCGAAGACTTGTTATAACAGGTTGAATGAAAGTTTAAGCAATGTTAATACACATAGATATTTGTAGTTATACATGCATCCACACATACACTGTCTTAATTCTTCTCTTTATGTTCCCATTTTACAGGAAAATACGCAAGTGACGCTAGCCCTAGTTATCTATAATATTCAAAATTAAAATAAACGTCTAATCATTATTAACTTCTAAAAGCACTCGTGAGTAGTGAAACCTAGCTCCACTAATATTTCTCAGTCTCGAATAATTTGAGGGCCCTGTTGAGGCATCATTTAACTTCTGTGTGGCAAGAAAGTGGCATGTATACTTTAAGCTCACTTTCCTTCTTTTCTCATTATGGTATGAAAATTAATCACGAACAATCAACACAAATGCAAATATTAGATCAAACTACAGAGCAATATTTGGTTATCAGATAATCAAATAATTCAGAATGAGCACATATTAAAATTTTGGTCAGAATAAAAAAGCGTCACTCAAAATTTAGGTTTCATGAAACCAGTTTCAGAAATACTGTTTACTTGGGGTGCCTGGGTGGTTCCGTCAGTTAAGTGTCCAACTTCTGCATCAGACTTCTGCTCAGGTCATGATCATGACCTCACCGTTCTTGAGTTTGAGCCCCGCATTGGGCTCTGTGCTGACAGCTCAGAGACTGGAGCCTGCTTCAGATTTTGAGTCTACCTCCCTCTCTGCCCCTTCCCTCCTTTCTGCTTGCACCCTGCCCTGTCTGTCTCTCAAAAATAAACACTGAAAAAAAAAATTAAAAAAAAAAATAAAAGAAAAGAAATACTGCTTACTTAAGCAACAGGACCAATAGCGCCAAAATACTTTTTCTCTCAGCTGCTAAGAGGTTTTTAATGTTGGAAACTGTCCTGAAGTTTACTTTGCTGAAAAAGGTAATGAACTAAACCACGTACCACGGTTCCTGGAAAGACTTCCGTTTTCATTGCAGAGAGCCACCCACAGCAGAAAAAAATAGTTATGTGAGGGCAAGGAATAAAGAGTGGGAGATAAAACCCACAGGTCTTGGAAATCTGCAGGAAGATCTGGGACTTCCGGAGAGACTAAGAAGGGTGTGTGTCTTATGAATCTCTGAGGGAGTGGGAGGGAGAGTTTTAGAAAATGTTGCAGTAGTTGACAAAGCAAATTCCTTTCTTGTATTTATTTCCTTTTTTTATTTTTTCAGAGGTTTCTGTTTTACTTTCTTTCTCTTTCTTTCTTTCTGGTTTTATATGGGTTACACACATTTTGTTTTGTTTTAATTTTTTTTTTTTATTTGAGTATAGTTGACCATAATATTACATTAGCTATGGGTGTACAACATAGTGATTCAACTTTTCCATATGTTCTGCTGTGCTCACCACAAGTGTACCTACTGTTTGTCACCATACAACGCCAGTACAGTATCACTGACTATATTCCCTATACTGTGCCTTTATTTTCGTGGCATATTCATTGCATAACTGGAAACCTGTGTCTCCCACTCCCCTTCACCCATTTTTCCCACCCCTCCAGCCCCTTCTTCTCTGGCAACCATCAATTTGTTCTCTGTATTTATGGCTCTGATTCTTTTCTGTTTCTTCATTCATTTGCATTTTAGATTTCACATATGAGTGAAATAATATGTATTTGTGGGTTTTTTTGTTTTGATTGCATAAACTGTGATACATGTCTATTTCTTCTAGTCACCAAAAAGTGTTCTTAATTTTACTTAGTTTGCAATGTCATTGTTTTGGAGATCCCACCATATCTCCATACACCCTGTCATTATGTGTCACTGTGGTCCTTTTTGTCTAATTTCATACACAACACCTTCCCAGTGGGTACTGGGTCTTAGTACACAGGCCACATTCCTAGTAACATATAAATATCTTGTTGTTACGCTGTTTTCTGAAGTTGCCGTTCTATCCTGATTTACTCGACACCATTTGTCAATATAAATTTTCTCTTTTCCTTAAGCTAATGCCATAATCAAAACCATTTGTGATAAAAATTCTTTCCTTCTTCTTAAGCCCAAACCATAACATTTTCTAGTTATAGACATATGCATACCAATAATTTCACTACAATGATATTTTAAGCCCCTAGAGTTCAGGGCTTCTGCCTCATTCATTTTTATGACTTACACAGTAGCTAGTTTAGTATGTGGTCAGTAGAGATGCTCAATTACTATTTACCTAATAAAAGAAGGAAATTATTCTAGGTCGGCTAAAAGAATATTAAGAGCAATAAGATTTTTGCATTATGCACTGACTATTAATATCCCTGTTAATTCTCTTCATAGAGAGGATTGTTTTAATAGTGTGTGATTTCTACCTGCCTGATTTTAAAAGTCTATAACTTTCTGAATTAATTTAATTGCTGGGGAATCTTCTAGGACAGGCATTTTAAATACACTCTCATTCTTTTTTTTAAATTTTTTTAATGTTTATTTATTTTTGACAGAGAGAGAGAGAGACAGATTATAAGTGGGGGCTAGGCAGAGAGAGAGGGAGACACAGAATCTGAAGTAAGCTCCAGGCTCTAAGCTGTCAGCACAGAGCCCCCAAACCTTGAGATCATGACCTGAGCCGAAGTCGGACCCTTAACCGACTGAGCCACCCAGGCGCCCCAAATCCACTCTCATTCTTAAAAAAATTAAAAATTAGTGAAAAATTAATTTTAATTGCAAATAGCTATCATCAAAATTATAAACATATCTTCTAAATCTGTGAGGCCTGTACCAAGTGAGGGAGACTTTCCAAGGGCTGCAAGTATTTCTCCAGATCTCAGGTAAATTGCCCTCATTCTGTGATATAGCCTCTGTGCTCTGGGACACAGCCAAGTGGGTAGAAGGAAAGGAATACAGTGACTTTCAGATCCTACCTGGAAGGTCAATGACCAAGGAGGGACAGAGGTTGTTTGGAAAACTAAGATGACAGCTACAACAGGCGTATATAGATACATGCACACCCAGGGATATGGAGACAACAGACGGAATTTAGAGAAGCTGAGGCCTCCAGTTTACTGGTCAAGCCTCTATCCTAGGTCTCAGATAAATAATCCTCCATACTACCAAGTAAATTACAACCAACACAGTCTTGCTTTTTAAAAAGCACAAAAAAAGAGATACATGGTTTCAAGGATTAGATAGAAATAAAGGACACTTAAAGGGAGGCTAACCTCAGGAAAGAAGGGTAAATACAAATAAAAATATCTGTACATTACAGAAATGTTTATTTCATTCCATAGAATAAATAATCAGGACTGGAAACACATTAGCCAAGGGATTTACAGAATAGAATAAATATTCCTGAAAACATTTTAAAGATTTGGTGGAGAGGCCAGAGGAAATCACAATAGGAAACTGAAAGCTATAAAAGCAAAAATAAACTTACTGAATATAGAAGATGTAGGAAAAAGAAAATAGAGGTAAATACACACCCTACTGGTATTCTTAAAAGGTTGAAACGTTGGGGCGCCTGGGTGGCTCAGTCGGTGAAGGGTCTGACTCTTGATTTTGGCTCAGGTCATGATCTTGTGGTTTCATGGGTTTAAGCCCTGCTTAGGGCTCTGCGTAGCCTGCTTGGGTTTCTACTTCTCCTCTCTCTCTGCCCCTCCCCCTCCCATGCTCTGTCTCTCTCAAAAGAAATAAATAAACTATAAGAAAAAAAGGTTAACGGTATAGTATTCCAAAATCTTTGTGGTTTCTTTTTAAAATAAAACTTCTTAAACTTAGAAGTATAATTTAGGAGTGAATATCATTTGGAAAAAAATAACAAAATAACAAGAAAGTCTCATTTACTTTTTCTTGTTAAAGTAAAATTACTTCTTAGGATAGCGCTTTAAATATGGTCTAAAGTGCGCTTTTTGTGAATGAATACATAGAAGTTGTTAGAAGCTAGTTTTCCTTTTCGATAGTGCTTACTTCAAGACAGTTAGAGCTTGGATGATTTTAAACATTCTTTTTTCTAGTTCTCTTCATCACTTGAACAGTGTAGGAATTAAATTTTCTTTAAACAAGTAAGCAATAATTCCTTTAAAATGAAATTACCATTGGAGTAAATAATCTTTTACAAGATAGCTACCTACTTTCTCTCAAGAGCCCACCAGCATTTTAAAGTTTTGCTTAAAGCTCCTGGGTGATTTGGTAGGAGCCTTTAATAAGAATTAAAGCCTTTTGTATCTAGTTGTTAGATCTAGTCATACTTACGCTCTGCATTGTAAAAAAAAAAAATATATTAGTAAATGTTTTTGTTCATTTTTGACAGAGAGAGAGCGTTAGCAGGTGAGAAGCAGAGAGAGAGGGGGACAGAGGATCTGAAGTGGGCTTGCACTGACAGCGGAGATCCAATGTGGGGCTCAAACTCACAAAGGAGTTGAATGGCTCATGACCTGAGCCGAAGTCATTGGACACTCACCCGCTGAGCCACCCAGGTGCCCCCTCAAAATTAAAATATTGTTAAGCAATTTAAAATCTACTGATGTCTCTAATTGTTATGAATTTTTTCCTATATGGTAACATAAAATGACCGAGAATAATAAAATATGACAGTGCTACCTGCAGAAATATATAAAATAAACAAAACTGGTCATGATTTGTGTTCTTCATAGTAAAAAGGTAAAGAATTTCCACATCCATAAGGTAAAGCAAGTGTTAAGGAAATAAATTATATTAGTGGGTTAAAAAGTTATTAGAGAATTTGCTATAATATATACTGTAGTAAACAAAAAAAAAAGTTCTCCCTATCTGGAAAATATTTTTTCTTTCTTTATATTTTCTATTATTTTTAAATTTTCATTTTTTTGTTTCTCTAAACAAGTCTTGACCTTAGCAATGCTGGAATTCTGAAAAACATATTTTTGTATACTTAGTGTACGAAACTCTACATACTAATTTTTTAACTTTTTTATGCTGATTTTTTAAAATTTACATCACTTTGAGCTCACCATTCAACTATTACTGTCTAATTTTATTTATTTTTTACTTTTTTTTTAAGTTTATTTATTTTTGACAGAGACAGAGTGCGAGCATGAGCTGGGGAGGGGCAGAGAGAGAAGGAGACACAGAATCTGAAGCAGGCTCCAGGCTCCAAGCTTTCAGCACAGAGCCTGATGTGGGGCTCGAACTTATGAACCATGAGATCACGACCTGGGCCGAAGTCGGACGCTTAACCGACTGAGCCACCCGGGCGCCTTCTGTCTAATTTTAAAACATAAATTACCTCACTTTACTCACTCTGAAAATTTTCTTTGGACACAGCTGGGTATTAAGAAATACATTAATAATTAATAGAGAATGTAACAAAAACCAACTCACCATAATCCTCCATAAATTGGTTCCAGAATCTTTTTGTCCTGCAGTATGCTCTGTTGTCTGTTTCTCCTCTTCCATTCACGTCATCCCTGTAGATTAATAACATTTTAGAAATTCACTTAATGCCATTAAATGGGATTTTGAGAGACAGAAGAAATACATGTGCACGTTAATATAACCTTTGCGTACCTAAGGACCATTTAAACATTTTAAAGCTGTAATTCATATAATCCAACCTCAGAGTGGTGTTTTGTCAAAACATAATTCAACAATACGAGAAATGTTAAAATTCCTTTGCACTATTTTAACAGCATATAGGTGTGGAGGGGACATATGGTTCAGAGTAAAACTGCCTAATGCACTTCACAGCCACACCTTTTTCTTTCATATCTCTTTCTTAAAAACTTGTTTCCCAATACATTTCACCTAATTCTAGCCCAAAAGGCTTTATTTATTCTATGTTTTCCCATTTCCTCCCCTACCTACTCTACTTTTGCTGATTTCCACAATGTAACCGCAGTCTGGAGAGATCTGTTATGGTAAATGGTGGAGAGGCAGGGGGGCCGACAGAACAGGTGAAGGAAAGAGCCTCAGCAGTCAGTGACATAAAACGTCCAGAAACTCTCAAAAGAAATGTTTGCTCCCTCACACTTATTACTTTTCCAGCATTATTCTACTTAATGAAATACTTAGCGTATTTTAATTTAAAACTCAGACAGAAACCAACAGTAAAATCCCTGACTTCTTTCCGAACAAAAACGATGTTAATTACAGGCTCTTAAAGGTATTAAGAAGATATGAACAATCATGGAACTTCTTTTATTCTCTTCCTAAATATAGAGCTAAATGAATGAAAACTAGGAATATCATTTCATAATGTTTTTAGTTTATAAACACTGCTCTTGCATCAAAAAATCTAAACAGTGCAACATGCAATTAAAGTTTTTCTTTTTCTTGTAACTGGCCCATATGCAGTAATGCGTGTGCTACTCTATTATAATGGTCTTGTCTTCTCTTCCTGGAAAAATATAATCCATTCGTTTCTGTGAGGTTCACAAAAATGCATCACCACCATTATGAAGACCACAAAGTTTATGTAGTTTTCATTTTATTCTTTATGGGTACGTCTACCTTCTAGGTAAAAAGTACCTAAGGTCATTAATATTATTTAGAAATTAATCCTGGCTTTGAGGAAAAGGACTTGGAAGAAACATGGCAATGAAAACATGTCTTCACTCAAATGGTCTGCAGTTTAGTGCTTGGCTATCCTAACAGAGGGGAAATAGAATAAAAATCAGAAACACTAGAAATCCAGGCAGACTCTGCAGGTCTGGTAATCAAGAAATTAAAGCAGTATACAAATGCTCAACCAGTCAGAGTAAAGCTGGTCAGGCTGCCTTCGTAGGAAGGCAGTGTTTTGGTTGAATAGCAGACCTGACCAAGAATCAGTCAGGAGACAGGAAGCATATTGAGTAAAGAAGCTCCAACTTAGTACTCACGGGCACCAGGGAGTAAATCCTTCCTTGAGCCACCCTCGCTACAAAATCATTATGTCCGGGTTTCTGATCTCACTGTGAGAGCTTATACTTTGCTACATCAGCTTGGCTCAAGAATTCAGTTACAGTGTGACATTTTTGAAAGATCTTTAGGAACAGGAGAAGCAGGAAGCATGGAAGTGGGTACTGCCCTAGTGTTTCAGGGGCTCTGCGAACATGTGGGTGTACAGGACAAGCTTTCCATTGCAAACTTTATTGTAATGTACAAAATAGTTCTTCCCAGAAACAAAGGAAGATTCAAAAGCAAGCATGAAGTGATTCAATTGTAATTGAACCCAAAAAGAAAAAGAACATATCATTTTCTCCATGTTCTAGAACTACAATAAGGTTTTGTTTTCTTTAGTTTTATTAAATCATTAACTTCCAGTTTTAAAGTGAAAAATAATCTCTCAGCCATCCAAGTCATACTCAGAAATAGTGGTGCATTCCTTGGATAACCTCACTTTAAAAAGGCCACCATTAATCAGGGCAGCTGGGTGGCTCAGTTGGTTGAGCCTTCAACTTTGGCTCAGGTCATGATCTCTCAGTCCAGTCCATGGGTTTGAGCCCCGCATCGGGCTCTGTGCTCACAGCTCAGAGCCTGGAGCCTGCTTCAGATTCTGTGTCTCCCTCTCTCTCTGCCTCTCCCCCCACTTGTGCTTTGTCTCTCTGTCTCTCTCTTTCTCTCTCTCTCTCTCTCTCTCTCTCTCTCTCTCTCTCAAAAACAAATAAACATTTAAGAAAACTGTATTAAAAAAGGCCACCATTAATCAACTTTCAGTTCTAAGAAACTTCAATTTTCTATCCATTTTTTGTTGTTATTTTGTTCACTAAGAATCTCTGTATGTCATTCAATAATATTCCCTTGTGGATATCAATGTCAATAGCACGTATATGTACTCCACACGTATACCAAGTTATATTTTGAAAATAATAAGAAAATTTCCATAAAGATTGAGTGTTTCTTCTTTTTTTTTCTTTTTTTCTTTTCTTTTCTTTTTTTAATGTTTATTTGAGGGAGAGGCAGAATGTGAGTGGGGGAGGGGCAGAGAGAAGGAGACAGAATTCTGAAGCAGGCTCCAGGCTCCAAGCTGTCAGCACAGAGCCTGATGCAGGGCTTGAACTCATGAACTGTGAGATCATGACCTGAGGTGAAGTTGGACATTTAACCAACTGAGCCACCCAGGTGCCCCAAGAGGGTGTTTCTTCTTAATTCTATTTCAAAGGCTTTTGCCTCTTGATCAGTCAACGTCTGTATTAGTTGTCCATAATGAAATTCAATTTGGGATATGAAATGATTAAAGTATATTTTTCCACCAACTAGAAGTCCATTACTCATGTCTATGTTGTTTTATATTTTCAGAAAAAAATTTGTTGGTAGTAAAAAATCATATTGAATAAAACTCTAGCAACAGAGTATAGTATCTTAAAAGAGCAAAATATCTTGAAGACATAGGAACACATAATTTTATCATTTTCAATGGTCCCTTTTCTTACTCTTACTAAACTTTAATTATAATAGAGTCAGATATTCCTCAAGGCTCACCAATGTCATTTGGATGAAAAATTCATTAAAGACCGTTCTAAAATGTCACTTGCTTTCAAACTTTAATCCGTATGCTGTGGAGTTAACAGAGATAAGCAATTTCAAAATACCTATTGCAGTACTTATTGCAAATACAATTTTATTCCTAATTTTTGCCATATTCTCAATTCTCAGTACCTGAAATTCATAGTTCTGCTTCAAATAATATATCGCATTTTTTCAATTGTATTTTAATTAAAAAGTCTTTATAAACTTAACGGATATTCAGGCAAACGATTATTAACGCATCCCCAAATATGTTAGATCTCAAATAGCCCACTGAAAAATCCTCTGCTACGTTATAACACGTGGAGTGATAGAAGGTATATAAGGAGGAGTCAGAAGTAATGTGTATGAGCAGAGGCAAACTGAAATTTATTCAGTGCAGAGCAAATCGAATTTTTGAAATACAACTTATTATGAAACGTGATTTTAAAAGCCAATTCTATTAATTCCCAAACACTTAGCTTTACGTTCCTACTTTGGAAAGCACTAACGACATCTCAGTGTACCAAGAGGAAACAATCCCTTTAATTCTATAGGTATATTATTCGATATGCTATTCCCTGCTTCTTACATAGAAATTTTAGCCTCTGGTGCCTGTGTGAGGCCTTTTTCCCCCATCTACTTCTTAACATAATCTTTCTCTTATATAACACCTTTCATTTGCAGCCTTCATCATATGTAAGTATCATTTCCAACTACTCCATTAACCTTGATCCCTTCTAATCTGTCACCAGGCATACTTCCAGGGAGTTCTTTCACTGGCACACTTCTTAAATGTCTAATGTGACACTTAATCACATTTTACAGGCTAAACAAAATCTCGACTTTGTATTTACTCGATTATTTTCATCAGGGTAGCCAGTGCACCTGGGTAATTCAAGTTTACGGACATATATTTAATGCAAATTAACTTGTTTAGTTATCTATACATGTCAGCCACAGCATTATCAAATTATAATATTTTGTGATGTTATATTCAGCTTTATATTTTCAAATGATCATATTTTAAAACAAAAAAATATTCTTGAGGTATAAACCCGATGAAATGTTATTTTCTTTATTTAACAAACTGTCTGCATATCTACTTTCTCCAGAAAAAGATTGACTGTGTCAGAGTTTTCTTACTTCTTTTTCAGTGCTGATCAATGTAATCACAGTATTTTTTTCCAGTAATTGACATTAATTTCACCTCAAATTTAGAACAGTTATTTTATTCATTTACCTATGAAAATACTTCGCTCTAATGGCAGCTTTTGATTTTTTATATGAAAATTTAACTACTTTCTGAATTAACTCGGTGCCCATTACTGAATTCTATGGTACAATCTCCAACCAGTCCTTCATGGATTTTCTCTTTCAGTTTTGCAACGGTGTTTGTATATTATTTCAAATAAAGCAAAAGCACAAGTAAAAGCCAAAGTCTGAAGAGAAATTTCAGTTGTACCGTTACTGTGTTCTTCACAAAACAATATCCATCACATTGAGGCATTTTGTCATCAAATGCTAACAAAATGGACTGAACCCAAAATCAAAGTCTCCAAATACAACTATGCTAATAGCCGTATATATTCAGCTTTGCAATTCAGATAAATCTAGGGATACATCTGCCTAAAACCGAAGAAAATGGATGTTTGGACATTATTTCTGTGTTCTATGCTTTCCATGCATGATGTGATTTCGATTCCTTCCAAGCCATTTACACAGACAGACTTCTGTGTACTGTTATTTTATTTTATTTTTTAAATTTATTTATTTATGAGAGATAGAAACAGCATGAGTGGTGGGAGAGGCAGAGAGAGAGGGAGACACAGAATCCAAGGCAGGCTCCAGGCTCTGGGCTGTCAGCACAGAGCCCGATGCGGGGCTCGAACCCACGGACTGCGAGATCATGCCCTGAGCCGAAGTCGGACGCTTAACCGACTGAGCCACCCAGGCGCCCCCAAAAATTGACATTCTTAAGATGTTTACTAAGCCAAAGTTATTTTCTGAAGTAAATTTCAATTTTTACTTTTATTACATAGAAAAAAGTGACACGAAACAGTTTAATACAATTTATCTTTAGAAATAGTTGAACCATGAATATGAAAGTTTTGCTGTTGAATAAATATAATTGGAACATTTCTTCCCCCCCAATTTTTTGTTTCGTTTTGGAACTGTTATACGGAAAATTTGAATTTAGAATAGCTCAAAAGAGCTACTGATACAATGGTCTTTTGAATTTTAGAGGGAGAATAACTGTTTCCAACTACTTATGAACCTCATCAATATTACGAACCTCATCAATATTAGAATTAATTACGAACCTCATCAATATTAGAATGACTCAGATTTCCTAGTTTGTTAACTACCCGTAAGATAGGACTGGAGGGTGCTACTTAATTTGATATAGTTGAATCACAAGAACAATCATTTAGTGAAGGAGATTCGGTGACCCAAAATAGGAGATACTGCTTCTTCAAAGTCCTTACATAACATCAACATGTAGTTTGGTCTTGGAAAAATATAACTTGATATGTTATTTTATTTCCATTTAGCATAGTTTATTTGTATAGGAAAGTTTTACTTCAGCAAAGCATTTCATATCATATCTTTCAAAGCAAACAAAATTTTGCTGGGTATAAATCACACTATGGTGTCAATAAAACCCATGAGCATGAAGTACATAATGATCTTGGAATTTCTGAAGTTTTTCCTTTTCAAAGTGCTATCTCACTCACTCTAAACAGAAAAGCATTTTATTTCATTTTTTTTGGTCTGTGAAATGATCAGATGATCTATTTAAAACAACAAATTGTAATAATTCTTTGGAATAACTAAGTTTAACTATTATAATATTATGCATGAGCAATGCAATTTTCTTCATGTAGTCTCATAAAGAATTATACATTGTCATTATACTTAGTAATTATGTTGGAAAAATATAATTACACATTATAATACACTTTCAGTATTACAAGTAATTAAAGTAAAAAAACAATTATTCTATGAATAATTCATTTTTTCTTTTAAAAAATCTTTTTTTTTTCTTTCTTTCTTCTTTTTTTTTTTTTTAGAAAGGAAGCTGATATCAAAGAATTGTTAGGGACTTTAAAATGAACAAGGAACCAAACAGAGACTATTAAAATGCTATATTTTAGTAGCTTTGCAGAAGATATTCAGAATATCATATAAATAAGTCATATAATTTAAGAATGCTATGCTTAACTGATATGGAAGTCTAACTTCTACACCAATACATGGAATCTGAGAATGTCCTTGGCAGAGAAGAGTACATATAGAAAAATGCACATAAATTACATTAGCCCTATGAGACCTACATATAATCAGGCTTTTCACTGCTACAAAAAAGATACATTCATCTTCCATATTCTCTCACTTTCACAATCTACTCTTACTCAAGCTGAATGATTTAACTATAAAGAATATCTAGACTTTCCACTTTTCCATTTAATTTCTATATATGTACTTTTGTGACTCAATTATATATATTATGACTGTTTCAGGTGATTAGAAACACTGAGTAATATATTGGAATATATTCCAACTCCTTTTTGGTTAAACTGTCTTAAGCTTTACGGAATATGACTAGAAATTTTAGGGATTTGAAGCCTGTTTTGATTATAATATCTAACATATGTTGACCGTAACTTATGTCCAAGACAAATGCTTTTTACACATATTAGATCACTTTTATTCTTACAAAAATCCTAAGAGGTAGTCACTATTAGAAAACACATTTTTCAAATAAGAAAACTTGGCCTTAGAGAGATAAAGTTACTTGCTCAAATAACTTGCAAACGATGAAAGAGTTTGAATAGACTGTCCAGTCCAAGAGGATGGTATTTTAACCACTATGTTACAGTATGACCTCAGATTTTATCTAGAATTCCTAGAATTGTTTGAGAAATACCCAAATTAGTTAATCATGGCTATCAGAGAAGATCAGATTGTGCTACACTGTTTAAACTATACCATTAATATGAGGATATACATCTATGGCAATTATATCTAGATGATTGATAGATAATAGATAGACAGATGATAGATATAGATAGATGATAGATTTCCCAACAAATATTTCTTAAATACCACATATATTCAACTGTAAATACTTTCATAAAAAGAGATATTATATTTAGAAGTACTTTGACTCCATGAACTTTCTATGATGCATACTCATGACTCTCTTTCGATTCCACTGACTTCAAATATTATATCTGATTAACTTTGAGGCTTCAGTTCAGTAGCCTTCCAGTTATCTCATTGTGGATCAACAATCTTTACTTCTTTCATAATACAGTAGAAAGAGCAGGGCTTGAAGTTAGGCAGACCTGAGTTCTAGTCTTTATTTTGCCATTGCTAACTCTGCAAAGTTAAAGAGTTGCTTAAAGTTCTCCTGTATGTAAATGTAAGGCCATCTCCCCAAGGTTTAATTTATTCATTTCTAAATTGTTGATAATACCAACATCACAATGAACCATGTATATATAATCTATATAGTGATATACTGAGCACTCAGTAGATAGCAGCTAATAAACAAAATAAGCAAATTATCAGTTGATGCCAGAAAAAAACAAAAAGCATCAGATACATCTTCAGACATGTGTTTAAACAGGCATAGTGGTGGTATAAGAAAGTACAGTATTCAACTTTCCAAACAACACAAATATTTAGTTGAATTATATAGAACATTGTTTAGGATTGGGTTCTTGGAATGATTAAATAATATTTTTAAAATGTGAAGATGATCTGGATACTGCATGTAAATGTCTCCCTCACCCTCCCATTAGAGAAAGACATACATAGATTTGGTACAGGTTCCTAAAAAATCATCTTCAATTATGAAATATACTTAATTACTCTTGTGTAATTCTATTGAAAAGAAAATTCATCTTGAAATAGAAGAAAAGAGACCTATGTCAGGGGAGAAAATTGAAAATCATGAAACAAAGAGAATGAGGAAGAGAAAAAAAATTACTTTAAAAGAATGTGTACACACAAAATAGAATTTAATTTCTGCTACTAGAGAAAAACAGTTTTCCATTCATCTCAATTGGCTACCATTCCAGATATTTATACTTAGCTATCTATCTTCTTTAGTTTTAGTGGAGAATCTTCATGGTGTGATTAAATTACATTTAGTCTCTGTTTGTATTCATCCTGTAACAAGCCCCAGATTGATACTTGTCTACTGTCAACATCCCTGCATCTAATGGACAGTGGCAATAAAAGTTTCCACATAAATTGTGCAATTAACATTTTTTTTTTTTTTTTTTTAGTCTGTGCAAATGGAAAAGCCTGGCTTTAAAGTATAAATTAACAACATCTGTTTTGTAGTACGGGCGGTTGTATTCCAGTGAAGTTCGACAAAGTTTACCACCAAATTTTAGCATGACCAGTCCTGGGAAATATTGCACTCAGTTCAGTTAGAATATTTGTTTAACTGACCATTTTTGACAGCGAGTCAGTCATGGGAATCAGTGCTCCAACACTGAAGCAAAATGATGTACTATCTAAAGACGTTTCCCATCGCAGTTCGGTACCAAGTTGAGTGCCTCCCCGCACCCCACCTCCAAAAAAGCAATTACACGGAAAAACAACATTAATGTGATTTCCACTTCTGGTCATAATGAAATTACTGGGATGTATTTACCCCTCACCATAAACAATAAGTAGACAAAATGTAAGGAAAGATGTTTTCAAATATTCAACAACAGGTAGTACAGGGCAGAGATCCCTGAGGAAAGGAAACGAATGAGTTCATTGAGTTTCTGTAGTCTCCAAAGCTCAGGAAGAGGGAGACTGATCACAGTTTAGCAGTCTCCCCAAGTTTAAGGGGTCTCTCTCCAGGTCCTGCCTGTTGTTTAGCATTGCTATTCTTTTTACTTGGAAGTGCTGGGGGTCTTTTTAATTACCGATTGCAGGATTACAGTCGTCATGAAACCCAGTGAGTTTGGCCAACAAAGGTATGGTCTTACCAGCAACCTGTTCCCTCCACCGTGGGGGCCAAACTTGGCCCAAACTCTCCTCCCCCCTTTACACACAGCTGCAGTTTACTTGTTTGTTCGACTGTGCTATCCTTGAACAAGAAGATCTTTTATCTCTTCCCCAGGGTGGAGGCCCTTTGCCCCCACCTCTTCCTCCTCCTTGTCCAGAAGCAGTGGAATTTTGCCTGTGCTGCCTGCCTTCAGATGGGAAGAATTCCTGCCACGACCCCAGCACTTGCAGGGTCTTGCTACTTAGGAGGAAAGGTCTGGGGAAATGCATTTTATGCCCTGACCCAATAGCAGCTGACCATTTCTAAAAGCCCTCACTGTGGTATAGCTCTCTCTGTAGCCTAGCTCCCACTCTGTCTGGTGAACCCCTAGCTCTTGGATAAAAGCTTGCAAGTGAGTGCAACACCCTCTTGTATCTGAGGTTCCCAGTTTATCTGTCACATGAGTCCCCAGTCATTAGAAAACTGTCAAAATTATAGCTGACTTCTCCTTACCCTCTCTTAATGGAAATCACCACTTTCACCCATACTCTGACAAAGGCGAAATGTTTCCCATCTCTTTCTGAAGGGTTTGTCACTCTTTAAAATGTATTGCACTCAGTTATCTTGCAACCAACCTCAGCTCTCAGTTGGGCCTGAGAAAAGATATGATGTTGTGAACTTCCTGAATTGTTTGTCTGTTTGTTTATAGAGTGGAGACAATGTTTTCTCATACTTCTCTATATTTCACTCAGAAGTGGGTCTTCTGTCAGTATTTTGATTACTTTTCTTTCTAAAGGTTGCTTCCCTTGACATTATCTGTTTCCTTCATTTTAAATTCTTTTCCTTTTCTTTTTGTCTGCTTCGGTATATGTTTTCTCTATAGGGTCTCCCCCCTCCCCAATCTCCTGGAATCTGTATGGTCATGTTAGGGCACATTCACTGGTGGGTCCACAGTAAAATGTTTCATTGAGGGACACCCATTCTCCCCACCTCCCCAGCACTAATGTCTAAATCAGTTACCATAAACAGAAATATCTCTTTTCCACAGGTTATACATTTGTGACCAGAAGTGTTCTGCAAGTCAAGGAGTTAAAGAAGTGGAGTGTCCTTGTTTAATTACTTTGCTCTTATGTATTCCCCAATCTAGAGCCTTTTCACATCACTCTCAATCTTCTTAAGATGATCAGTGCTTCATTTACCTTCCCAGGATAAACCCAGTATTTCAGCTATAAAGGTGAGAGGGTGGATGATCCAGGTTCGCTAGAAAGATAGTTAAAATAGTTTTCTGTCTTGGGGCACGTGGGTGACTCAGTCGGTTAAGTGTTCGACTTCAGCTCAGGTCATGATCTCATGGTTCATGAGTTCGATCCCCACATCGGGCTCTGTGCTAACAGCTTAGAGCCTGGAGTCTGCTTCAGATTCTGTGTCTCCTTCTCTCTCTTCCTCTTCCCTGCTGGCACTCTGTCTCTTTCTATCTTTCAAAAATAAGTAAATGTTAAAAAAGAATTTTAAAAATAGTTTTCTGTCTTGAGTTCTACTTTTCAATTCCACCTTCAGGAGGAAATGTCTCAAATTCATAAGTTGATTTGGTAACAGGGTAAAGGTTACAACACCTATAACTCCCCATAGCTTTCTCTTGCTTTTTATTTTTTCCCCTTAAACATAACTTCTTATATAGCTAGTTTACTTTTCATGATTTTGTTGATATCTCTTATCCACTATTGTCTGCCTTCCTATTCCATTTGTCTTTCCAGGTTTATACTTTTCTGTTCCTTTTCTGCTATTTTACTTCATATTATGGGAGGTGTGACACAAAGTACACACATGTATGTATAAAGCTACCAAATTTAGCCAGACATAACTTGTTGCAATTATCGATTGTCTACATTCAGACTATTATTTGGTGATCTTTACTTTAATATTCTCCTTTACTGTATCCAAATAAGCATCATTTAGTCTCCAATCCATATTTCAACGTATTCATGATGAATTAGTTGGCTTATAAGCATTCTTTGACTCTTAATTAAAGCAATAGTCCAAATCAGCCAGTTAACAATGTCTGCGGGCACCACCATGACAGTCATGAACATCCGTGTCAGTTTCCAATGTGTCAGACACTTTCCTACCCTCTTTCCTATCCATTTATAGATATTTTTCACTTAAAACTAGAACACTCATTAGCCCTACATATTTACAAAACAAATCTCTGATAAGGAGTTTATACCCCAAATATATAAGGAACTCATACAATTCAATAGCAAACAAACAAAACACAAACAAACAAACACACAAACAAAAACCAACTAAAAAAAAAAAAAAAAAAAAAAAAAGAGAAAAAGCACCTAAAAAAAAATTTTCAAAAAAAATAGATATACACGAAGGGACAGAGAAAATAACTAATCATCAGAAAAATGCAAACCAA
>NW_026057576.1:33051992-33188756 GCF_023721935.1 Panthera uncia
AAAAAAAAAAAAAAAAAAAAAAAAGAGATGAAGGACCTGAATAGATACTTTTCCAAAGACTAGAGATATACGAGAAGGTACAGAGAACATCACTAATCATCAGAAAAATGCAAACCAAAACCACAATGAGATATCACCACACCCCTGTCAGAATGGCTGTCATTTAAAAAGACAAGAGGGGCGCCTGGGTGGCTCCGTCCGTTCAGCGTCCAACTTCCGCTCAGGTCATTATCTCACCTTTTCTAAGTTCCAGCCTCGCGTCGGGCTCTGTGTTGACAGCTCGGAGCACTGAGCCTGCTTCGGATTCAGTGTCTCCCTCTCTCTCTGCCCTTCACCCACTCGTTCTCTGTTTCTCTCTCTCTCTCAAAAATAAATAAATATTTAAAAAAAAGACAAGAGATAACAAGTGCTGGAGAGGGTATAGAGAAAAGGGAACACTTGTACTTTGTTGGTGGGAATGTAAATTGATACAGTGATAATACAAAACAATATGGACTTTCCTCAAAAAGTGAACATATATGTACCATATGATCCAACAATCCCACTTCTGGATACACTATCCACAGGAAATGAAATCAGTATCTTGAAGAGGTAGCTGCACTCCTGTGTGAATCGCAGCATTATTCACAAAACCAAGATATGGAAATACGGAATATTATTCAGCCAGGAAAAAGGAAATCCTGCCATTCATGACAACATGGAAGAGCCTAGAGGACGTAATGTTTTGTGAAATAAGCCAGACACAGAAAGGCAATACTGCATGGTCTCACTTATATGTGGAATCAGAAAGTTGAACTCATCGAAGCAGAAATAGTACTTGCCAGGGGCTGGGGGTGGGGGAAATGGGGACATGTTGGTCAAAGGATACAAACTTTCAGTTATGAGATGAATATATTCTGGAGATCTACTGTACAGCATGATGATTGTGGTTAATTATACTGTATTGTATACTTGAAATTTGCTAAGGGAGTAGATCTTAAGTGTTATCACCATACAAACACACAAATAATCAACTATGTGAGGTGATGGATATGTTAATTTGCTTGATTATGGTAATCATTTCACAGTGTATACATATATCAAATCAGAATAATGTACATCTTAAATATATACAATTTTTATTTGTCAATTATACCTCAATAAAGCTGGAAAAAATTTAAAAAAAATGAAAGCAGAGATTTTGAATGGCAAGGTCAATAGTTATAAGCTCTCTAACAAGTGTCTGCTCTTTACCATTATGCTGTCACCGACACCACAAAAGTGTTATTTATTAAACCCTAATAACATTTTTGATATACCAGTAAATGTCAATATTACTTCCATTTCACCTCATAATTGAGTCTTACACATGGTTTGTAAGGGTTTTATTAAACCCCTTCTATCAACCCCCTAAAAACTTATCCCAAAGTTACTTGCATTAATCAAATAATTTAATCTTAAAATTAAAATGCTATACATTCATACTTTAAAGCCATTGAAATATGGGAGTAATAATTACCTTCTGTTCTAGAAAGGTTTCGCAGAATGCCTAAATGTATGTTTAGCAGATACGAAATATGGGCTGATTTTATATTGCAATCTTCTTTTATAAACTATATATTACATATTGCTATTTTATACATAACATCTGTGTATGGTGAACAACTTGTTCCAATTTGCCTCTGTCTTTCCCGGTTTTGGCTCTGAGTCTCTCATTCTGGAAAAGTCCTAAGTCCCGGGCAAACCAGGTTGCTCAGCTGCCCTTTGTCTTTATTATATATTCTGAACATTCAGAAACCTAGAGGCTAGAAGAGAAGCAAGGAAATTCCATGTAGAGATTCAAAATCACACAATACTTTAACGCTGAAAACACATATTGCTCAAGAGGCATATCTTCACCGTGACTTTGTTTTCCTTCATTCCTGTCATAGTAATGAGGCTCATCAATACCTAGAGTTACATAGTGGCTACACTTAAGGTCTCTTAGCAAAAGTAGGCATCTGATTAGGAAAATAAAACATATTTCCTCTGGGAAAGGAGTTTTTTCAGGGTGGAAATGTGCAAAGTCACTGCACAGGGTGGGGAAAGAAAGAAGGACATGCTGGCACAGTGTGAAGAGGAACGTGGGAGGGAAACTCTGAGGAGGGAATTATGTAGGTACAGTAGAATAGTAGTGTTCTTGGCTGATGGCAGCCTTGAATGCTCAGTTGAGGGTTCAGATTTTCTCAGATGTAAGAAAGAAGGGAGGTTTATAAGGTGATGAAAATGGACTTTTCCAAAGAGCAAATTACCCTAGTATGTATGGATTTCCCAAAGAGAGGAGAATCATATAGAAAACTCTTATACAGAAATTTGGCTCCTATAGGCCTGGCTTGCTTTGAAACAAAGAGAGAAGGAATCACTTGTCCTTGGAGCTTGAAAAAGTTTGTCAGAAGAGGAGAAACTTCTCACCTCTATGTCTTCCCCGTGATAGGTATTTTTCTTATGTTGACACCCCCTGAGCAAGGGGCTATGAATGCCTAATTAGGAAATACATTGCACAATACAGTGTTTCATAAATAATTACAGGAAGAATAGTGCTAACTATATACTGTGTTTTAAAGAAAACTCTGAACCCGGTTAAGTATGTTCCTGAGCTCTTGGTCTCACCTCATGTTTATATACTTCCATTCTCTTGTAACTCTTCATTCTTTAGTCTGAACAATGACTATTCTCAGTTTTAAACATTCATGCAAAGAGCTGGACTGAGTAATACTTCAAAGCACATGAAACAGCCAAGTGAAAGTAAAAAGAGGCACATAAGATGGATAATGCTCAGAGTTCAAAGCTTTCAGTTCTCTTTCTTACAGCTTCATGGTGCATCCATTCAGAAGGAGCTCTGGTTCAACACTGCAGATAAAATATCATTAGGACAAACATTTTCCTCATTGAGTTCCAAGACTTTTGTCACTGGTTAAATAAGCACGGAGAGTCTTATTTTTAGCTATGTGCTTTTCTGGATTCTGAGGACTGGGTCTATCTTATCTCACCCTTAGCTCAGTATTACCAAATCTCATTACAATAAGGCAACAGAATATATGGTTCTGCACATTTGTTTGTTTTTTCCTAGACCATTGCACACATTATTTTTTTCCTTTCCTTTCTCGTTGGAATTTAATGGTATATTTTGTGCACTATTCCATGACTTTGCATTTTTTCTTGCCACATTTTCCTTCTTTAGGCATGATTTTTTATTATTCTACAGACTGCATCATTTAATTTGTGAATAATTTTTGCAAAAAAAAAAAGTTTAAGATGTCAAATATTTAAAAAAAAAAAAAGGAAAAGAAAAAGAAAGAAAATCCAGACAACTAACCTTGTGTTTGGATGGAAAGCCTAGTGTTGTGTCTCAGTCTATTCACAGTAGTTAACAGGTGTGAATTGCTTCCTCACTAGCATAAATTTCCTGCTGTGCAGCCCTTTGTTCACTTCATGCTGCTTTCCTGCTCTATTATGACTGCAAAAATACCTGATTCTGCCTTAATGTAATTTTAAATGCTTTACTGCTTTGAATAATGTTTATCTGGAAGACCCTTCCTGAAATGAAATTGAATACAGTAAAGGAAGCAAGTACCACATACATGTACAAGAAAGACTGCAGGCTATTGCATGTACATGCAAACATGCATAAATCATACATAAATTTATGCACACATATATTTAAATGTGTTCATGCAATAGAGCTTTAGTTGTATAGAATCAGATCTATCTATCATCTATCTATCTATCTATCATCTATTACCTATATTCGTGTGTGTGTGTGTGTGTATACATTTATTGGTAAGGAAGAAATTTGCTTCAATACTGCAGGTGTAATATACTTGTCACTATTCTCTCTGAGAATTTTAGAGATTCATCTTTGAGATTGGAATCTAATCTGGAAGGAAATTATTTCTGGGAATTTGTAGATGCCTAGTGCCAGGAGCAGAGATCTGTATTGATAAATATAACCTATTATAAGGCTGTTAAGAAATCCATATCAGGAGAACTACCATTGCTGCACGATTTATTCAGAGTATACTCATGATCTGGTGAGTTTTCTGGGTCACTTTCTGGTTCCTTTTTAGACCATGGAATTAAACTGGGATGCCCTGTTCAGGAAAGGTCTGTGCTTAAAAAAGCTACCACCCCATCACCATAGTAAACCTACCAGAGAGTGCTGCTGTTAAAGAAAAAATTCTGACACATGTTAAAATGGTAAGGAAGACTTTATTCAGGACTACTGTGATAGGTGTCAAGTCTATCACAACAAGACAGAAATTGAGCTCAACTTTGAATACAAAAAAGGAAAAATGAGGATTTATAAATGGATAGAAAATTACTAAGAGGAGACATCAAGGGTAGGGAGATCTTGCTAAACTGACCTAACGGGATTCTTGCTGAAGGCAGGCTAGAGTGACCCTGTATCAACAGGACAATGGGGAGGGGAAAAGAGGGGAGGAATTTGACCAGGTAACTATGGGGGTGGGAGCGTTCTCCCTAAACTGATTTGGTTGGATTCTTTCTAAATCCAGACTGCAAGGTCAGACACCAACATCCAAAGATGAAGCCTAGTTGAGACAAGGGCTCAGAGCAGCCTCACTGAAGGAGAGAGTCTTTGTCTTCACCTCGTGGTGGAGGGGAAAAGATGATTCCATCATGCGCTACAGGGATTACAGAAGTGGCATGCATACAAACGATGGTGTGTGTTGAGCACTGGTGGCAGAGGAGGCTTCGGCAGCCATCCTACCCAGGGCTTCAGTGCCAGTGCTAGACATAGCTATAGAGACAGCTCCTGTGAAGTTTGGAGGAGAGCTTGGCAGGGTGGCATCAGTGTGGCAGTGCAGCCCAGGCAGAGCAAGAAGCAAGAGAAAGCCTAGAGTAATCAACAGGAGTCAGTAGCATCAGTGACCAGAAGTGTTGGGAGAAAGTGGATTGGCCATATGCTGGGACACACACACACACATTTCAGGCAGAAAAGGAACCTTGAATATGAATCTGAGATACTGTCCTTCCACAGGTGGGGGTTTATGGAAAGTGACATCTTATTAAATTGACCTCATTTGTACCCACAGGCTGGTGAAGCTTGGAGACTTTCAGCAATTGAAATAATAATTTAAAATAAATATAAGCCATAGATGCACACATAATAAAAAATGTGAGTAAAATAAAAATAAGCTCCTCTTTTAGGTACCTTACCAACGTCTACTGTCAGAATCTGGGCTGGGAATGAAAAAGGTGATGAAGACGTCAAAGACAATAGCAAATGCAAGGGAGAAAATTAAATATTACACCGAAGGCAAACACAAATAATTGGAATGCAGGGTGTTTCCTCTTCAAATAAGTCTTACAGCGTTTCTACCTGCAGTTCACAGTCCAATAGATCATCAGAGGATATTACAATAGATACAACTTTGCATTCATTTACTCTTCTCTTGATGAGGTTTTCTTTGGGTAACCAGAAGAAGGCACGGTCCCACCAAGCTACTGGAAATCCCTGAGTCAATATCTGAGTGCACTTTGAAGGAGGAATGGCTGAGAACGGATTTCAAATATTGGCAGAAGGAATTCCACTCTTAGAATGGAAGTAAAGTTGTGGCTTAAACAAGAGCATGACAGAATGGAGCACATGACACAATCGTGACCCCAGTGAAGCCGCCTCCGTCAGGGAATCAGACAGGCTGGTAGTGGGACTTCCAGCGAGAATCCTCTGCTCTGGGTCCTGCTGCCTCACCTGCTGCCACTAAACTGGACACTGAAAGTTGTTGCTCAGATGCTCTCTGCTCAGCTTGTTCTGACATGCGTCCAACAATCAATGTGCGAGTTTTTATTGAGTGCTTTTTCCGGGCCAGGGATTAACTCCATCCCAGAGGAACACACAGGAAGTGGAAAGCTCCATCTCTGCATCTGGGAACATTTGGTCGGTCAAGTTATGGGCAGATGATTAATATACATGATTAGGAAGCAAAACTATAAAAGATGATTAACAGAACAGCACTAACACATTGAATATAGAACTTACAAGTTCATGTTATAAAATGACTCAGGTTATAAAATTACTTGCAGCTTTGGTTCTTCTGTCACTGTGTGAGTTGGGCAATTCTTATTGTATCTTGATGCTCAGTGACCTCAGCAGTTAAATAAGGGGATTTGATTGTTCCCTGAGATGCCTTCCTTTCAAAGTTTACAGTTTATGAAATCCTTTCCAGTGCACCGCAAGAAAGTAGCTGTTTTATTTAATTATACTGAATTTTCAGTTTTGCTCAGGTTACGAACCACATATAAAGATAAATACTGGGAAAAATACAACCTTAAAACAAGTTGGAGATCTTAAAATCTAAATTTCACAACTCAACTGGCATACAACAAGTGAGAAGAATTTCTTCAGTAGAGGGATTTGTTGAACTTTGATCAAATGTTTTCGAATCATATAACCATATGCAAGTATGAATTTCCCATCATATATCTACCGATACACACACATAAACAACATATATACAGATATTTAAATGTATGTACATATATGCATATATATCCATATATACATACATATATACATTTGTTTATATAATGCAGTCAGCAGTTATGCAAACACACTGAAAACTTCTTGTGATTTTCACATCAACTCACTGACATTATTTCTTATATTATTAATTCTTATTTTCATTTCTTTCCATTCTTATTCAGGGCATTATATAAGACCACATTGTTGAATATTAACATAGCATAACTATGAAGAAGCTGCCAATATGGCATTTTTAAGGAAGTTAAACAATATCCTTGAACAAATATTTGAACAAGTTTGTCATCTGTTCACACTTAAGTAAATAATTTATGAGATTCAGTATGGTCTGCATGCAGATGCAAATGCCATGGACATATTTTAAAACATGATATTGTTATGTTCATGAAGTCTAGAAGGCTTGACTTCAGTAAGTGGGATGTGTCCTTTCGTGGACGAGAACAGCGGCGTTGGCAGCATGGAGAACTTGCAGACACTAGTCAATGCAACTTGAGAATTGGATTTTGCTAGTCCTAAGATCCTCTTTGGAATGAAGCGTTTCCTCCACTTACCATTTGAAATCCTGTTTTATATTTTGCATTCCTTAAAATCACAGTGTATAAATATATTCAGAAGTTACAAATCACAGTAGGTAACTATTTCCCTTAAATTTTCAGTAAACTTTATTCTCAAATCATTCATAGTTACAGTCTGCATTTTAACCATTTAATTGCAGCAGAGGGAACATACCTGTTTCTTTTTCACCTAACTCATAAATGTCTTCATAAATTTGGTGGTTGTATATGTAGATAAATAAATGGTTCTCATTAACCAGGCTGTGAATGGAGCTTCGGTCAAAAACTGGAGCTTCTTAAATGACTCTGAAGGACACTATAAAAAGTATACACATTAAAGACTGACCTCATTACACATATAATGTGTTCAATTATTCTAACTCTTATGTTTCTCTCTAACAAATTGGACTGATGCAGCCAACCAGAATTTTAAAGCTATAACTTTAGTTATTAGTTGCTGCAAGAGTTGGATGTTGTAATCACAGTGCTTAGGCTTTCATTCCTGTCGTCACCACTTATTTGATCTATAACCTTGAATAAGTTACTTAATTTTTTTCTGCCTCAATTATCTCACCTGTGGTATGGGAATATTAATAGCACCCAGCCGGTAAGGCTTGGGTAAGGATGAAATTGTTTAGTGTGTTTATTTCTTTTTAAATTTTTTTAATCTTTATTTATTTTTGAGAGAGAAAGAGAGACAGAGTGGAGACAGAGTGGGAAAGGAACAGAGGGAGAGGGAGACACAGAATCAGAAGCAGGCTCCAAGCTCTGAGCTGTCAGCACAGAGCCCAACCCGGCACTCTAACCCACAAACTGCGAGATCATGACCTGAGCGGAAGTCAGAGGCTTAACCGACTGAGCTATCCAGGCACCCCTGTTTAGTATGTTTAAAATGCTAAGTGCTTGATATATATTTGAAACAATAATTATTTTTACTATTATTAGCAATCACTATGGATATTTTTCTCTACAATTCAGTATCAGAAGTGATCACAGATGCTAAAAGTAGAAAATTTATGCACATATTAACATTGAGAACTTCTAATGATAGGACAACAAAAACATGGGGAATACTCTCTTTAACACTTGCTTGCAATGGAATAGCTAAAGATTTACACCTGCTTTCATGAATGATTACAAAGCTTCACTAATCAAAACAGTGTGGTACTGGCATAAGGACAGACATAAATCAACTCGAGGGAAAAAGAATCCAGGTAAGACCTTGAATTGATATTCACAAAAGAAGATGTACAAATGGCTAATATGCACATGACGACAATCAATATCTTTAGTCATCAAGATTTGACAATAAAAATGAGATAATACTTTGCACCCATTATAATGGCTAAAGAAATTAAGACTGACAACACCAAGTCTTGGGGAGGGTGTGAAGCAATGGGGGTACTGCAAAATGGAACAACCACAATAAATTTATTCTTAAACATTCAATTTTTCCTTTGCATTCTGGAGTTGATTATGGATAAAAAGTAACAATTCACATTAGCTTCCCAACTTAGCAAAAGTAAGAATCGATGGTGTTTCTTTGGAAGTTCTTCTCAAAACACTGTTGCCATAGCTCTATCCCGGGTCTGAGACAAGGTGAATATTTCCTAGATTGAAGGGATGGTCATGTGGAAAGTAGAAAGTGAACCAGCCATGACAGGCATGGAAAATCAATCCATAACCCTCGTAAAATAGTTTTTTCACTACTAACAAGAATATTGATATAATGAGTGAAGAAATATTAAATGGTAAAGAAAAAAGTCATAATAATCTTGAATTTGAATAAGTAGTCAATAGTAATTAAAACAGATTTGTAGATGGCGTAATATTCATCCATACTTTAGGTGGAGAAACACTCAAAATAAATTTCCACAAATGACCTCTATTTTAACATGTTATATACACATACAGTACTCAATCTAATTATAAACAGAGAAACAATGCCTCTCTTAATTTTAATGATCCAAAATTGAAGCACTCCATCACAAAGGTAAGGCATGCTAAATTTGATCAAGTAGTGTGGATGTACGTATCCTTGACAAAAATGAACAGAATACTTCAGTAAACTGAAATGATATATTGTACTCTACTCACACACATGCACACATATATCCACTAACCATGACTTCCCAGACAGCACCTGAGAAATCTCTTTATATACAGTGGGTAACTGAGATCTTGAAGTTAAAGAGGTGGTTCATTGCATTACTATTTGTAGTATTTTCACTACTCTCTCGGTGACGTTATGTGTTATTCCTCCTTTACCAGCCTGTAGGAAACATTTGATAGGAGACCATGTGCTAATCTTGCGGTGAAAATAATATTTAAAAATTAATAAGCCCACAGCATTCAAGAAAGAGGGGTATCAGTGAAACAATAGACAGATTAATGGTACAGAAAAGAGAGCAGAAATAGAACCATACTTAAATATAGTCACTTGATCTTTGACAAAGGGACAAAGGCAAGACAATTGAGAAAAGACAGTCTTTTCAACAAATGGTGCTGGAACAACTGAACATGGACATGCAAAAAAATGAATCTAGACACAGACTTTGTACTTTTCACGAAAATTAAGTTAAAGCCGATCGTTGATCGCACATGTAGCTGTAAAATGCTAAACTATAAATCTCCTAGAAGATAACAGAGGAAACAACCTGTACGGCCTCGGGTATGGTTGTGGCATAGCTTCAACACCAAAGGCAAGATCCATTAAAGAAAAAAATTGATCACCTGGACTTCACTAAAATTAGAAACTTCTGCACTGCAAAAGTCAATGTTAAGATAATGAAAAGACAAGCCACAGACTGAGAGAAAATATTTGTGAAAGACACATTTCATACAGTGCTGTTATCCAAAATAGACAAAACAGTTAAAACTCAACAATTGGAAAACAATGGGATTTCAAAATGAGCCAAAGCGCTTAACAGATACCTCATACATCTATCAGAATGGCTCATATTTGGAACACTCTCATCCACAAATGTTGGAGAAGATATGGAGCCACAGGAACTCTCATACATTGCTGGTACGAATGCAAAATGATACAGGAACTTCGGACGACAGTTCAAAAGACAATTCTTATAAAACTAAACATATGCTTACCATATGAGTCAGTAATCTCGCACCTTGGTGTCTACCCAAAAGGGTTGAAACTTATGTTCACTCAAAAAATCTGCATTTGGATATTTATAGTAGCTTTATTCATAATTGCCAAAACTTGGAAGCATCCACGAAGTCCTTCAGTAGGTGAATGGGTTAAAAGCAAGCAAACAAACAAATGAAGGAACAATGTAAGTATGTTACCATTCAGACAATGGAATACTATTCAGTACTAAAAAGAAAGGAGCTATCCAGCCAGGTAAAGACAGGGTAGAAACTTAAATGCATATTACCAAGTAAAATTAGCTAATCTGAAAAGGTTACATATTGTATGATTCCGACTATATGACATTCCCTGAAAGGTAAAACCATGGAGACAGAAAGAAGATCAGTGGTTGCCAAGAACTGAGGTCAGAGGGAGGAATCAGTAGGCCAAGCACAGAGGATTTCTGGGGTAGTGAAAATACCCCGTATGATACAATAATGGTGGACGTATATCATTATACATTTGTCCAAACTCATAAAATCGATGTGTAACACCAAGAGCGAACCCTAATATGAACTGTGGACTTTGAGTGATCATGATGTGTCAGTGTAAGGTCATCAGTTCTAAAAAATGTAGTACTCTGGTAGACGTTGATAGCAGGGAGGCTAAGCATGTGTGGAGTCAGAGAGTATACAGAAAATCTCTGAATCTTCACAATTTTGCTCTGAATCCAAAACTGTGATAAAAATAGTATTTAAAATAAAAAATAACAAATTAATTATGAGTGCTTAGAAAATATATTACAATGACATTATAATTTTTCATCAGTGACATTTAAATTATTGTATATTTTATTAGTGATGCAAAAAATATCATGGAAAAGGGGTGCCTGGGTGGCTCAGTTGGTTAAGCATCCGACTTCAGCTCAGGTCATGATATCACAGTTTGTGGGTTCAAGCCCCACATGGGGCTCTGTGCTGACACCTCAGAGCCTGGAGCCTGTTTTGGTTTCTGTGTCTCCCTCTCTCTCTGCCCCTCCCCTGCTCACACTCTGTCTCTGTCTCTGTCTCTCAAAAATTAAGAAACTTTAAACACTTTTTTTAAAAAATCATGGAAAATAGGTATTTTAATGTCTCTCAGTGTGTTTTCTATAAGATCTTTCAGAGGCTAGTAATCTAAACAGTCCTTACACTGCATGCTGGTTCAGCTGGAAATGTTAATCGTATTTTTATTCCTCAGGAGTGGAGAACACAAAGGCCACAAAATTTCTGCTATACAGATGATTTATTAAGTGTTGAATATTCTCCTTTTCATTACTATGCATTTACTTGGGAAAACAATCTTTGTAGAGGAAGAGGAACCATATGACAACTAGTAATTTGCAAACAAACAAACAAAAAGGATATGCTTCACTGATCCACAGCATTAGCAGAGTCTTGGGGGCTCATAACAAGCATATCAGCTGAACAATACAGACCTCCATCTCCAGGTCATGCACACACAAGCCCACACTCATTCTCTCACACATACTCCTCTCACAAACCGTATGCATGCATCACAGAAGCACGTGCAACATGCACATGCACAACACACACACACACATGCATACGTGCACATGATGCACTAGGCTAATCCACACATTCATGACAAGCAGCAAGTACTCAAGAGTTATTACCTAAAGAAATGAACTGATTAGGGGCGCCTGGATGGCTCAGTCGGTTGAGCATCTGACTTTGGCTCAGGTCATGATCTCACGGTTTGTGAGTTCGAGCCCCACATGGGGATCTGTCCTGTCAGCTTGGAGCCTGGAGCCTGCTTCGGATTCTGTGTCTCCCCTTCTCTCTCTGCCCCTCCCCTGCTTGTGCTCTATCTCTCTCTGTCTCTCAAAAATAAATAAATGTAAAAAAAAATTTGTAAAAGAGAAATGAACTGATTAAAGGCAAAAATGAAAAAGCAAAGAAAGCTATAGACAGTTGTAGCTATTGCAACCTTTGCCCTGCCCCCTACAAAATTACTGCCTTTTTAGATTGAAATATATTGTGAGATGAATAACTGGCAAGTTCCTTTTCTCAAGAAAATAAATACATATTTAATCATGTCCCTTATTGTATCTCCAGGCTCATCATAGTATGTGGGACACAGTCAATTCAAGAGATTCTTGTTACATGAATAAATTAATGAATAAGTATACTGATTGGATGAAATAATGAAAAAATATGGAGCATTTTGTGGACCTGAGAAGTGTTGCATAAATGTATTTCCCAGTAGTAGGGTATCTTTGCACATACAGTTTTGTGTCAAATCCTCCTAATAGTTGGTTTTCCTCCAATTAATTAAAAATGTCTGGATTATTTTTCTTCTTTTATAATATCTTTCAAATTTGCTACTTATGTCCTCTGCCTCTACCCCAGTTATTATTATTTCATACCTTGAAAAGATTGTTTAGAAGTTTTCCCACCTCCAGGTTCTCTCAATTCTAGGCCCATTAACCTGCATAAAGATGCCGGCTAGTCTTTCTAAGGCAAGGCTTTGGGCAATTTACTTCTCTGCTTGAACATTGTCAATTTCTCAACCCCTGTATCAATAGAATTATTTTCAGACTCCTTATCTTTGTATTCAGATTTCCTCGAGATAAGGTTTCACACTTTCTTTCCAACTAATGTACTTCTATCTCTCTCTTGATTCTATGAATCAAGTTGACTTAATAGCCCTAAAACACACATTGCCTTTTTCCATGTTGATATTCCTGCTCACGCTGATCCATTTTTAAAAACGCCATCCTGTGTGCTCCATCCTTGCCCCACATCTAGTCAGGCCTCAGCACAGATGTATCTGAAATGAACACTTCTCTTGATGGCACCAGGAAATAGTCTTTCCTTCTTCCGAGTAACATAGCACTAATTATCTCTACCACATTTCCTGTGTGATTCATATATACCTAAAATATATTATTCCCATATAGCTACAATATAGTTCATGATACAACACTAATTCTATGAGATAATAAGTATTAATAACAAATATCTAATAACTTTTAGAAACCCTGGTAGAAATATATTGAAAAAAGTTCTTATCAGTTCTTATCAAAAATGCTTCAAGCAGTGTTAGATACAATGGAGCATCGATCATGAAACGCACATTGGACAAAGTATCTGATGGAACCAGCATTCCACCAAATATGTTGCAGGAAAACACTTGTCTATGACAATTTTATAACATATATTTATGGTCTGAATTGTCCTTTTGTTTTTCCCACATAGGCATTTAAATTTTGTAGCTCTTGTTTGCATTGATTTCTAGGATTTTGAAGTTACTATTGCTGTGTACCATATTCCTGGCACCATATTACTGTTCTACTTTTATTTCCCTCTACATCTTATTTGCTCCATATTTCCAATGTTTTTTTTTTGTTTGTTTGTTTGTTTTGTTTTTTAGCTAGGTACATTTCTTAAATTACTGTAAGCATCTGTGTTAATTTCCTATTGCTGCTGTAACTCATTAGCACAAACTTGGTGGCTTCAAACAACACAAATTTATTATCTTACCGTTCCAGAGGTCAGCAGCCTGAAAAGGGTCTCACCGGACTAATCACAAGGTGCCAGCCGTGTAGCATTCCTTTCTGAAGGCTCTGGTGGCTTCAAAAGGCTGCCCCTACCCTCATTCCCGGGCAAGCTTTCATCCCTTCCATTTCCAGAACCAGCAATGGCCAGCAATAGCCCTTCTCACTCTGATTCTGACTCTCCTGCCTCCCTCATTCACTTTATAAGTACACCTGTGATTACATTAGATCTATTGGATTATATACTCCCCATTTCAAGGTCAACTGATTACCGACCTTAATTCCCTATGCAGTTTAAGCACCCTTTCCTCATAACACAACATATTCAGATCCTGAGGTTAAGAATGTGGACATCTTGGGGCAGGGGGCGGGAGTGGCATTTATCTGCCTACAACAGATATCGTAAACTGTTTTGGACTAAGGTATGACATAAAAATGTACAAAACAAGAAAAGTAACTGCAATGTTTTTGGGGCACATAATTAATCTTGTTTATAGATTATAAGTGAATAAGCAGGATATCCTAACTTATTCTGTGTTCCTCAGTGCCTGAAAGAGATTCTTACATACAGTTGATATTCAGTAAAAACATGTTAAATAGGGGGCCTGGGTGACTCAGTTGGTTGAACATCTGACTTTGGCTCAGGTCATGATCTCAGGTTCGTGAGTGTGAACCCCACATTGGGCTGGCCGCTGGCATTGCAGAGCCTGCTTGGGATCCTTTGCCCACCTCTCTCTCTGCCCTTCCCCCACTTGCACTCTCTCTCAAAATAAATAAATAAATAAATAAAACTTTAAAAACAAATAAATAAATAAATAAGCACTAAAAAAACCCTTGTTACATAAATGCAAACCTACATTATTATATCTCCATGATTCCATAGGCGCATACTCACAAGCTACATTACATATTATCAACTCCAGTCATTTAAAATGCTTCAACAGGGGCGCCTGGGTGGCTTAGTCAGTTAAGCGTTTGACTACTGCTCAAGTCATGATCTCACCGTTCGTGAGTTCAAGCCCCATGTCAGGCCCTGTGCTGACAGCTCAGAGCCTGAAGCTTGCTTCGGGTTCTGTGTCTCTCTCTGTCTCTGGCCCACCCTTGCTCACACTGTGTGTCTGTCTCTCAAAAATAAACAAACATTAACAAATAAATAAATAAATAATAAAATGCTTCAACAATATGCCATATAATATTCTTCTATGTTTAAGACTTTTTTTTTCTTTTTATGTTTAATATAATTTTCAGAGCCACTCAGGGTAAACACTTTATGTGGTGTTAATCTGTTCTAACAATCATCATTTAAAGATTCATACCTATACAAAAACCACAATCCTAGAATCTCTGTGCAAACAAGAGAGCTAAGACAGTTGTTGAAGGAAAAATAATTCTCCAGGAAGAATGCGTAAAACATAAACTTAACATTAGTGTGTAGCATATACTAAAAGTGCTAATTTTATTTAGTATTTGGAATTTATGTCAATGATTTAAAAAATTGTTTTAATTAAAATAGCAGGATTAGAATACCTTGGATCTTTTCTGTTGCTTTCCAACTCAGTACCAATCTGAGTAAAGCACAATAAACTTATCCCATGACTCAGGATACACATTAGCTGCTGTTATTTGGAAAAAGTATAATATAAACAATACAAATAAATGAGTGAAGTCCTATATTCTCTTTGTAATTGGCTGTAAAACTCTGTAACAGGAATTCAGAAGGGGAGAATGTGAAATAATCACTCTAAAGCAATTGTTCTCAAAGACGGCTGCATTAGAATCTCTGAGGATATTTAAAAATCACAATGTCCAGGTCATACCTCAGACCAGTGAAATCAGAGTCAGATTCTGATGCGTGGGCATGGTTGAGAATTATTGATTTGGAAACAATGATCTTACCTCTGGGGTTGATGTAGTTTCCCAGCAGCAAACAACCATCTGTGAAATTTGTAGACAGATCTTCATCTACTAATTTATTCCCTATATTCACCTAAGCAGAATTTCTAGAAGTTTAAAATCTTAAACTTGTCAACATCCCCATGGGTAACAGAGATTCACTTATTCAACATTCATCCTTTATTGTTTGAGTCTCCTCATATTTACTCCGGAATCATGCCTGAGGTTTCATGCTAAAAAATTTACAATTGATTTCACATGATCTTACAATTTAGCAAGCCAGTGAGAAGCTCTTAATTTATCCATAAGTGTGAAGTTACACAATGAGTGTGAAGCTACACTAAAAAGATAAATTTCAAAATCTAAGGAAGAGAAGGAGTGCACGCTTTTAACCACAGGTATTGACATTTACAATAACTAACGTTTGTTGAGAACTCACTATACACATTAAACCAATTCTATGAGGTAGGAACTATTACTATTTTTTTTCATTTTATTTATTTTAGTGAATGAGCACACTGAAGTAAAGAGTATGGGAGATTTGGCCTAGGCCACAAAGCTTCTAGTTCGGAAAATTGGGATTACGAACCGAGTCAAACTGGATACAGGTCTTGTGCTTTTACCCACTATGTTGTAGCAAAACAGAATATGACAACATAAGCAAGCTTTTCTGAGCAGTAATGGAGATCCTCTGGGGGAGTAGTTTGTCTAGATGCTGTTCTCTTTCTGCTAAAGACTAAAAAGGCAGCCTTTCAGCAGACCAGCAGAGAAATACAGTATTCCCCAAACATTAAGAGGCAGCTGCAGGAAGCATTTTGTAAACATATGGTATTTGTATAATTAATGTTTAAGGGGAGAATTAAATTGCAGTTACAGAATTACAGTTAGGAAACCTGAATTCTCCAGAGCTGAATTCAGAATACCTCTTTTTCTCTCCAAACCCATGTATTCCTGTTTTCTCTGGCTCAGTGCATGACAACTAGAAAACTGGCTATCGCCTTCATCTTCTCAGAAATATCCTCCACAAGTCCTTTGTTTTCATCCAGGGTCCCCCCATCCCATACTTTAGATATCTCTCACCATTTCCATTGCCACCGCTCAGGTTTGGAACCACACCGGTCCCCTTCCACATACAACACTGAGGTAGCAGCCACCTAATTATCCTCTCGGTCTATGCCATCCTCCATCATCCTGACAGATGTCCTGCCTAAAACAAAATATAAGCTCATTGGGGTGCCTGGGAGGCTCAGTCGATTGAGTGTCTTGTTTTCGGCTCAGGTCTTGATCCCAGCCAGGGTCATGGGATCAAGCCCCACGTCGGGCTCCACACTATGCATGGAGACTACCTAAGGCACGCGCGCTCTCTCTCTCTCCCTCTCTCCCTCCCCTTCTCTCTCTCTCTCTCCCCTCTAAATAAATAAATAAATAAATAAATACACAAATACATAAATAAATGCATGTCTCCCTCCCCCCCCTCCCCCTTAAAGTACTTCAATAAATTTTAGGCTAAACTACTACAGGGTAATCTTCAAGATAAGATCAAGCCTAATCTCCTTGACTAGCTTTCTAAAAGTTTTTACAATCTAGCCCTGGCTACTTGCTTAGTCTCATTTCTCATTTTAACTCTAGTGCTTAACTGAAATACCTGCACATCTCTGCCTCTGAGCATTTAGCAGGGAATATTAGGACCTTTTATTCTCCTCGATACATCCTTTTTTTCTTTTTTGAAAACTCATCCAAGTATTACCTCTTGTAGGAATTTCTTACTCCAGTCTCCAGCTACAACATATAACATTTTTCCTACGTGACAGCAAATTCTAAAAGTCAACAGCTTTAAATGGCAACATTCAGAGAATGTCTCGTTAGGATTAGTTAACAAAGAGCTGAATGGTGCAAGTACTTTTATCATAAGTTTGGGGAGGTTTAAAAACCTCAGTGAGGAAATTTCTATGTGAATTTTATCAAACATCCTTTTCTCCATATTTGTTACTTGTTCTCCTTAAATGTCTGTGAATAAAGTAGATATGAAGAAGCAATTACCCCCTCACTTCAATGGTGCTTTATTCAAGCTCACCATGTCACTTTAATACAATTTTTAGAATACGGTAATGCAATTACCTCTTCATGTAGTAGTAGGATGGATAAACCAGATGTGGGCCCAGTTATTGACTAGATCTTTTGTAATTTTACCTGTTACTTTTTAAAAGGTAAGAAGAGAGAAGTAACAAAAACATTTGGAAAGGTGATGTAGAGATGACATTATAGTTATAATACACAGCTTGATAAATGATCCAGAAGCAGTGATATTTCTAATATATTAATACGAGCATATATCCATGCTACTGTATAAACTAGAAGCCCGAGCATTCAGTTATGGTGTTTACCATTGCTCTTCAATAAAATTTACAATAAAATTAATTTATACTATTTACTGCATCATTTTACTCCATTGTCATGTCTCATACGAGTAAACAGTTTGCAAAAAAAAAATTGATTTACAATATCAAACTGACTTTTTGTTTTTTTCTCTCTTCTCATTTACACCTCTAACATGAAGAATATACATCACTATTGGAAAAGAAGTTTTTACCATCACTGCATACAGTAAATGACAGAAACTTTGAATTAATAGACTGCTCTGTTTCTCTTGGCCAGGATGTAGTACATCCTAATAAGGACATTTCCTAATTCTGTGCTGTGAATCTGACTCTACTAACTCCCTCATTCCTCTCTCCCTCCATTTAGCTCCTGTAAAAGCAAGAGACTCATTGTTCCTTTTCATTCCTACTTTGATCAGGTAGATTATTGTTATTGAAATTAACATAAAACTTAAAACTATCTGCAATTACTATATGTTATTACCATGTGAGAGGGCCCCTGGGATATGGTGACAGGACTCAGCAGAGTGTACAGGTAAGTGGAGGGAGCTGAAAATGGGCTTCTATTGTACTTCACAGATTGCTTCCAAGGAGTGTCACCAGTTTGCCTAAATCTCCAGAACCCAGACTGGTGTTGATATTCAAGGCCATAACAGCTGGCAGATAGGATACTATAGCAAGAATTTGAAGGTTATGTCAACAGTTATTTGAGTATCACTGCAATGGTTCTTGCTGATCCTTCCGTTTTGGAGCATGACTGATGCCAATGCCTGTGATATAATATGGAAGTTCTATGTCCCAGGCAAAAATCCCAACAAAGGACCTGAAAGATATTCTGAAAGCAAGAGAGTATTTTAATTACTTGATTTAGCCAACATGAGGGACTGTAGAATAGCCTGCCCCATAGTTCGTACATAAATATCAGAGGGCTGAGCTATCTTCACATGGTTACATTTATCCATATGTACAAGCTCTAAGAGCCTATAAACATGCAGTTTTAGGTCAGCATATTAATAGAGAAAGATAGAAAGAAAGTGCAAGGAAAAGAAACAGAATAGAGAAAAATGGAAAATTAGATGGGGAAAAAAGCAGGAATGGCAGGGTAAAACAGAGTCATGTTAAAAGATTTTCAACATTTTCAACATATGAAAAGGGTAGAAGGATGGATAAATGTGATATATGACATTCCAAAGACAATCTTCATATTCTTCCTTATTTTTATTTTTTATCAAAGAGTAGATTTTGCTTTTATTCGTGCAAAGGAAAAAAGAAAGTATGAGCAAAGCCAACTCCTGTTCTGACCATGCTTTTGTGAGACTGATGGCTTTGGAAGAGCTGTGGAATAGAGGGACTAGTGGCATCAGTTGGAAGAAGCAAAAGGAATTGTCAAGACAGTGACAGTGAAAAGCAATAAAGTAGTGCTGAAATATGACCAGCAAGCTTCATTCATTCACCCTATTGTACAGAGTAAGGGCAAAGGAATGGTCACTTCCTTCAAGGAGTCATTGTCAGAGAAAGACATGAAAGAAATAATTTCAAAAGTGATCAGTTGCATTTTATAAGTCTCCAGTGGCAAAGTACATATAACAAGGGCATAGAACCGCTCAGGGGATCAGGGAAGTACAATGTTATTCAGGTTCTGAACGAAAGGCTGAATCTTCAATATGGCAGCACTCTAAGAACAGGGATGTGTGGTTGAAAACAAAAGTCTAAAAATATAATATTTGACAACCAAGATTAAGTGGGAGAAGCAGCGCTGGAGGCAAAGAGTAGGGGGTTTTTCTCACTCTTAGAGTTCACCAGAGAATAAACAGCTTGATTCCTCCTTCAAAACATATGAACCATATTCTTACAGTCTTGAAATAATTGAAATTCATAAAAGTACATAAATTACAATTATGGCATAATCAAATAGGTTTAACTTCAGAAATGAGGTGAATCACTGGGCAACTGCAATAAGCTAGCAATTTTGAGACCAGCAGTTTCTCATAAAGGTGTAACTCTAATTTGGATAACAGAACAGAGGCAGAATGGAGACACTGTGCCTCTCTTTGAGTAATTGCTTTTGTTTCTAACAGAGGAGAACTGCATCCTGTTACCCTGAAGTCGCATTACAATATGTGGCAGCCTCTAACTAAATCAGAGAAGAATAGTTAGAGGATATACAACTATTTGATATATTGACTTCTGGAACACTATTGTACCTGAGGAAGCCAATAAATAATATTTTGAAAGGTAAGGATACATATAATTAACTTAACTGAAAAGATAAAATAACCAGTTCACGTAGTGCTATACCTAAACTTTCAAGCTTGCTTCTATAAATATGAAGCAGAGTCTAGTTGTTTATGCAGGTGTCAAAGTTTCCTGAAGGATAGGTTTTAGTTATTAATAAATCATAACAGAGGAGAGGGATATAATGTAATATCTAGGCTAAGAAAGTATATAGCCAAAGAAAGAACTCTTACCTGCCTTCAAAAGGAAATAGCTCTGGAGAGCCATATATGGCCAAAGGAATTCACAACTTTCCTTACTCAGCACATAATTTCAGCATTTAACCTTGTATTGCTTGATCTATTCTGGTTGTGTGTGTCTTTTATTTATATCATACCATGAGTTTAGCACGTGTAAGAACTTTATCTTTTCCACTTCGATGTCTAGAACTCACAGTACTTAGTGTCTAGCAGGTGCTCAAGCAATATTATTAATACGTATACCATACTGATGTGTATTTGATCTTACAGGCTTCAGGCAAACCATAACAATCTGTTTTTGTTTTGTTTTCTGTTTTCCTTGCTTCTCAGATTTTTTTCCAATTACCTTCAAGGTTATTAGCTGGTTTTCTATATCGCATGAAGTCTAGGGTTGACACTACATGCATGTTTAAATAGTTTATATGCAAATACTTGTGTATAAATCTCGGGCCAGCATGCTGTCATTGGTGAAGTCAATAAACTATGACTTCAAGAAGTGTAAAATCCAAAAGGGACACCTATATAGTTACCTTATGACAATCAAAAACTGGTAGATTTTGAAAGATGTGCGTGTGAAATGCCAGGAAGTTATTCCAGGTAATAGCATGTCAACACACACAAATGAATTAAAGAATCAAGCGTAGTTTGTGAACAGTGGATTCAGCTTGTGTATACATATAGTCAGTAGACATGTCCAGGGAGGCAGATGGTTCTTATGTTTTTTGAAAGATCATGGCTAGCTGTCCCTTCACTTCTTCAAGTGAAAACAGAAATTTCCCCTTCAGTTGAGGCTTCCCTGGTCACCGACTTAAAATTTCAAATTTCCTTATACCCTTTACATTTTATATTTCCCTTCCTGCTTTAATTTCTTAATGCTTATTATAAGGTAATCTACCATATTCTACTTATCATGTTCACTGTCTTTCTATCCCACTCATAAGGGTGTTAATGCTTTATATTTTGTTAAGCAAATTCAAAGGCTTTGAATAAGTATTTATTGAATGAATGAATGGACAGAGATGGGTATAAAAATGAACAGCTGAGTCATCTAGCTGTCTCTTTCCTCTGATAGAGGAATTGACAGGCAATCTAAACAAGTCTTTGTCCTTCAAAAATTGTATCAGAAATCTCTCTTGAATATGATACCAGCGTTGTGTGGTCAGCCAGCTCACTTCGAGATGTTTCAATCTAGTTAGGGGTCCTTGCCTCTTCTTATAAAACAAGTGTTTCAATCATCTTTAATTCCCAAGTAGATCTTCCTCATTCTCTACAGCTTTGCCACACTCAGCCTTATTCTCAGACCCAGTCTTATTTCTTAGAATTCCAAATAAAGTAGAGCCATGAAATCCCTTTGTGCCTGCTTTTCTGGGTAGCCTCTTAATCAAGAAGCAGTGAAGGGTTGTTCATCTTTTAAATAACTCTTATGAACGCTATGCACATTTCTACCATTTATTTTTACATTTCTGTGGATCTGGCATGTTTCTATATTCATTCATAGCAGTTAAATTTAAGATGTTCACACTTACTTTTGTTGAGTAAAGAAAACAAAGAAACATGTTTGGATGCAAAGGAGCAAAATGAACTGTACCTGTAATTCCAGAGATCAATTACTTATGTTAATCACAGTCTCTAACTTTGGTATAATCTTTGATAAATTGTTAGGCCATCCTTTATTAAAACCTACTCAAGGTTGTATGGTAAAGTTTTTTAAAATTATGAGAGAATGAAATTCTTGGTGGTAACACTAAAACAGGTATTTTGATTGCTTGTTTGCTCCAGTAAGAGTCAGGATGGGTTAGGAACTGTAATTATTAGAAGTTAATTTTCTAGTGCAAGAGATGGAAAGCACAGTCCAGTTTAGGAAAATGAGCATTAATGTTATCAGTTGTCTTGTTTGGAAAAAAAAAAAAACATTGAGAAAAAGATCACATTTGTTGAAGATCATGAGGTTTGTTTACTGTTATGGGTGTTTGCTTCATTTGCCTAGATAGCTAGCTGTCTAAGACTTGTCTCTAGTCAGTTAGAATTGTATGGAGTGCTCTTTTCAGTCTTTTATCTTCCGCAATATCTTTTTATTTTTTTCTTCTTTTTTTGTTGTTCTATAAAAGCCAGCATCTCTTTAGGGACATAGTTTATCCCCAGCAAGTTTATATTCAATTTATAATTAATGAATGCATTTTCAAATTTCAGCTGTTATACAGCAAATAACTTTCACAACTCTGGTGGATTCAATGTCGTGTTACTTCCTTTTTCCAAAAGTATTCCGTTGTCATTTGTTGAATATGTCAAATATTCAAATTCCTTAAACTGTCATGCAAAATCAACTTAATATAGTTTCTTTCTAATTTCACTGCACTCAGAAAATATTTATTATTGACTGCACCACAGGAATTGTTACAAATCCTACCCATTTTCTAAAACTAATTGAGATCGTACCTGTTTTAAGAATAACTTACTAAACACTATGACCTGTGTTCTGCCCATGCCAAAAAAGACTATAACAATTTTGTTGGTGCTATTTCACACTGTTCTATGATTTTCTTTTTCTATTTGAAGTATTTATTTATGATATTTATTTAACTATCCACACGTGTTGTATAGCTAGCTTCTTGGTCCTCTCAAACTCTTGCCCTGTTGAAAAGCATTCCATGCCTCCGTTTAGCCCTTTGGATCTGTAAGATTACTGGAGCATTGTGTAACTGCTCTTTAAAACCTTCCTAGCTGAAAAATAATGGGTCCTGGACTGGGAGGGAGTCTGAACAATACAAAAAGGGGGATTGAAAATTCTGATACCTAATTTTAGATAGTTAGACACAGGCAAGTGTGAAAACCTTGGTTCACATCGGGAGGTGAATTCTGATAAAGAGGGAAAATGGGTGGGGAGGGAAGCTGGAAACATAAAACCTGCATATCCAGTTCTGAAATCTGTTGTCATGTTAAAATGGTTTATATATTTCTTTTGCTTTCACATTAAAAATCAGGCCCCAATAAATTATTTTATCTTTTTTGTTTATTGGATTGTACAATAATATCTCTGAGCAGATCAGGGTGGCCAGAATTTAGGAGTTTCTGCTTCCAGTCATATGTCAGGTAGATTTATTTATATTCCCATAATTCTTAGAAAGAGCTGTCACTTAAAATTCTGTGTAAATTTACCTAATTAATCTCATTAATTAAAAAGTGAAAATATATCAATGGGGTCAATGTGTTAAAGACTTAAATGTCAGACCTATTAATGTATTTAAAAATATTTATTGAGCACCTATTATGTGCCAGACACTCTTCAAAGCACTGGTGACACAAAAGAGGAGAAAAAAAAACAACTGATTAGATCCTTGTGCCTGACAGGCTGGTATGCTAATGCAAGAGAGACAGAAAATAAAACAAAGACAAACTGAAAAAAAATCAGTTACTGATAAATATCTGTCAATAATTAAAATAGGATGTAGGTATGTCAAGTAACAGGGTGGCTCTTTTAGATTGGGTAGCCAGAGAAGGTTTTGCTAAAAAGATGACATTTCTGCCAAGATCTAAATAACACAGCCATGTTGGCAAAGATCAGTTGGAAAGGGATCCAGGCAGTGGGGCCAGCTAATGAGCAAATTCGGCATATGTGAAAAACAGAACGAAAGACAGCCTAGTTGGGGAGGAAAGAGCAGTGTGAAGTGAAACGCTTGAGGAAGGTGAAAGTGACTCGTGTATGTCTTTGTAAGTCATGAAGGGAAATTGATTTCCATTTTTGCAACTGGTAATGTAAAAAGTGACATGATACGATTGGTTGGCTGATGTGTGGGGAGTGTATACGGTCCTGTATTCAACGAATATTTCTCGACCATCTTTGATGTACCAGACAGTGTCCTAGACTCAAGGGATATATCAGAGAAGAAAATGTACAATGAGACCTGTCCTCTTTGGATTTCCTTCATAATGGGGGGAAGAGGCAGTAAAAAATTTGCAGATAAAGAATTACACAGTATGTCAAGGGATAACCAGTGCAAGGGAGAAAGGAAAAAGCATGGCAAGGAGGAGAGAATAAGGAATGCTATGGGGGAGGGAGGATGAGTTCACATTTTAAATAGGAAATCAGGGCAGGAAAGATTAAACTATATTTGAACAAAGACTTGAGAGTAAAGGGAAGAATTTGAGACTGTCTCAATTTACCCCATTCTTTTTAAAGCTGAGAATAATGTCAACTTTAGCGTTAGTGTTTTTCTTGTTTTCACCTTTTATTACCATGCTTATCTCATGCTCATGGTTTGAAACATGCTTTTTAACTTCTCTACACAATATTCCTACTTTATTTTAACACTGAAAAAATTCTGCATTGAGATGGATTTTAGGGGAGCACCTGGGTGGCTCAGCCAGTTGGGCATCTGACTTAGGCTCAGATCATGATCTCATGGTTCATGAGTTTGAGACTTGTGCTGGGCTCTGAGCTGACAGCTTGGAGCCTGGAACCTGCTTCAGATTCTGTGTCTCCCTCTCTCTGCCTCTCCCCTACTTGTGCTCTGTCTCTCTCCATCTCTCAAAAATGAATAAACATTAAAAAAAAAAAAAGAGAGATGAATTTTAGGTGATGCTTCAGACAATTTTTTTTGGCGTTTGTTTAGTTTTCCCATCATCTCTCAATAATATTCTTCAACTCACAGTTACTCAAATGGACATAATTATCAAAATAGCTGGAAATAAAGTCATGACAGTTAATTTTATGTGTCAGATTGCCTAGATCATGGCACCCTGATATTTGGTCAAACACTATTTTAGCTATTTCTTTGAAGGTATTTAAAAAAATTAGGATAGTGGCTAAAACAGGCTGAAGAGGATACTGCCACAGAGAGAAGTTGTGGGTTCAGAAATTTCCTGAGAGGAGTCATATAGGTCAGAGGAAAGGTGAGAGACTACTCACACAGAAACAGGATCAGAAGAAAATAAAATAAATACAAATGTGTACACCTGAAACTAGTATCACATGTTAACTATATGGAATGAAAATTAACAACTTCATTTAAAAAATGGCTACGAGCCAAAAAATTGTGCTTTCCTGGTAGATTAAACAACCACAAACAAAACTGGATGGGGTATGATAATGAGACAAATTTTTCACATGTTACATTGGTAGGTCCAACTGAGTAAAAAGCCATTATGGCCAGTTTTAGTTAATCAGTATTTAAAAGTAAAACAGTGTTGCTAAAATTTTGTTTTTATCTTAGAAAAGCTGTGTTACAATTAAACCAATGGTGTACTCTCTCAAACAAAGACGCTTTATAAGCCTGGAATTATGACTCACCCCTCACCATCCCTTGCTAGAAATCTTTTTTTTTTTTTTAATTTTTTTTAACGTTTATTTATTTTTGAGACAGAGAGAGACAGAGCATGAACGGGGGAAGGGTCAGAGAGAGGGAGACACAGAATCTGAAACAGGCTCCAGGCTCTAAGCTGTCAGCACAGAGCCCGACACGGGACTCGAACCCACGGACCGCGAGATCTTGACCTGAGCCGAAGTCGGCCGATTAACCGACTGAGCCACCCAGGCGCCCCCCTTGCTAGAAATCTTAAGCAAAGAGCAGTCTGGAAAAACAAAGACACAACGGATGTGCATGTTTGATCCTCAGAAATGCTGAGGGAAGCTGAACAGTAGGACAAGCATTATCAAGTTCTCAGGACAATTTGTCATATCTAGGTATGTTTCTGATCTAGAAGACTTTTTGAGAAACTCTTAGAGGCAGTAGAGCATTAGCAACTTGGCATCAACTTAACAGAGTCTGACCTGTAGGGACACTGTGCCTGTTAACTAAAGTGCCCTAAAATCCTAGATTAAAACAAAATAGCTTTGGTTTTTAATAATGGTGTCATATCTGAAAAACTATAAAATATCCTAGGAATCCTTGATATCTCCTAGACACTGCTTCTCAGACCCAGATGAAACATAAATATCCTTTCTCAGATCCAGATGAAACTAAAGGACCTAAATTTTAAAGCTAAATGTATGGGCATGGTTTCATGAACCTAAGACTTTCTGGAGAAAAAGTACATCTATCTGCATGCCTGCACAAGTTCTATATTCACATCTTAACTAATTCTTAGTGTCTTACAAAATGTGTATGTCTTAAGTATTGTTTTAATTTTCATGTATTTCTAATGACTATGATGAATTTACAAACATATTGATAATCTATATGCATTCAGGTTGTAATTGCTAAAATACTTATCAGGATAATCTAGAACTGGATAGAGTCATATCTTGTTGGTAATTTTAGCAGACTTTTCCAACTCTCCCCGACCCTCAGCATAAGACTATCTTTCTCTCAATCATTATTCTTTCCTTTTTCTCTTTTCTCCTCTTTCATGTTTCTTGTTGCTACTCTTTGTTTTGCCTAGAATTGTTTTATTATTGTATGTCACTTCCAATTGAGACTAACTCCTTGAAGACTCTGCTTTTTATGCTTCATGTCAGCCACAATGACCTAACATCGCTTTACATCCATATCTGTACAACCTAAGTAGAATTGGAATTGACCATCAGATTTTGTGTATTCAGTTCGTGGGAGCCTGTCACAAATCCCTACAAGTAATGTGGCTTGTATTTCAAGAATTCTGCCAGTCACTAAGCCACAAATGAATCTTCCAGACCCTGCTATTTCTAAAACTGTTTATGAAGAGGCATTGACTATGTCTTGATAATTATACATGATTATAAGCTCTTATTTTGAGATAGAAGTATGTGTAATGCTCTATGAATCATTACTATTCATAATAATAAGAATAGCACTACCATCCAATGATACAATAGCAATAATAACTTCTGGTTTATTCTTTGCAACTTAAAGTGACTCATTCAATCCTCAGGATAGCTAATAAATACTTGTAAAACATGTGCTAATTTAGTCTATGAATAAAGTCTGGTATATAAATGTTCAATAATCAAGTAACAATGCTGTGTTCACAAGTTAATGACTAATGAGCTACTATGAAAAAACTGACTTCAAACTTAAATTTTTAAATTAGGTGTAGAGGTTTTTTTTTGTTTTTTTTTGTTTGTTTTTTTTTTTTACTTTCTCTCATGTAAGAAAGGGCAAAACTAAAAATTAGTTTCTATACTGAAGTGCAATCCATTAAAAATTGAATTTTCACACTTTGAAATTGCGGACTTAACTGCTGCTGAAAATGGCATTAATATGATAATGATATGCTAAATGAGAATCTTTCTTTCCTTGTTTCCTCTAACTTACGTGTATATGTATATGATACTCTTTACTTTTCTCTGCATCTTGTCTAGGCAGTAGTCCTAAAACCTTTTAAAGATTCAGTGATCCCGTGATTACTACATTGTTCTAAACACATTGGCAACCTGAGTCAAGACCTCATCTCCCATACATTCTCTGAGTCTTTGGCAGAGTGAAAGACGCACAAGACATTGTCAAGAAGCTTACTGTGAGGAGGGAGAGAGAGCGATGTAAAACCACTTGGAAACACAGTATACTTGAATTATTTCCCTCAAAGAGGACCTCATGTATAACTTCCTGGAACACTCTGTAACAGCTCTTCCCTTTCTTCTCGAGATCTTTACACCCGAAACTACTCAGGGGCACTCAATTTCCAGACACGGACTCCTTGTCCTCTGTCTTTGCTCCCCTACACTTTCCATTCTTTGTTCTTTAAATTGACCCAGCTGCTCTCTTAGAAATGAGTAGACCTCCTTAAGGAAATAAAAGTGTAGAGAAAATTACTGGACAAATACAGACTTGTCTTTGGCAGATGGGATGAAGAAAAAGGCGGGCAATTTTTACATGAATGATATTGTCCTGTCACTCATGAATAACTCCAATATAATGGCCACCAAGAGTGAGAGCTCTGAGGCCTGGAATGCCTGGATTCAAACAGCCGTTTGCCCAATTACTATTTGAATGCCAACACACAAATGTCATAATATGATTTCTTTACAAATAGATACATCTATTTGAATATGTATATATAAACACATAGGTTATATGTTACAAATGAATTTAGTATTTGAATAAAATGGGTGAATAAAACATAAATGCAATAAATATAGTGAATATAGTGATATACGCATATATGTATATATCAATATGTGTCATATAATAACTAGTATAATGAACCTTATAAGAATATCTAACTCATAGACTTATTGTACAAGTAGATAAGTAATTATACATTCAATCCCTAGTACATTGTTGATCACATGATAACTGCTCAATAAAAATTTGCTATCATTTTTATTATTATTATTATCCTGGATTAGTTCCTGAATTTATTTTCTAACTGGCTAACAAATAAACTGTTAAAAATCATTCCTTTTCCTGGATAGTCATTTCTTAATGAATTTGATGGCTACCTAATATAACACTTACACTGACAACTTTATTCAAACTAGGCAGCTTTTCAATTAGCTTCTGTTGGCCAAATATGTATGGCTACATTTGATAGGGAAAGTCTGCTATTTCCATGATGAGATGTATAAAATATTACATCTGTATCTGTAAATTACAAAACCAAAAAATCAATATATTAATTGTTTTTAACCCCAACTACAAAGTAGAGTTAAAAGGGAATTAAAAAAAAAAAATACATTCAACCGGGCCCTATCACCAGATAGTTTGCCTCAGTAAGTCAAACCTGGGCACTTGTATTTTTTTCCCTCCATAGATATTGCCAATATACAACCCTGGTTTAAGAAATCCCTGGGTATACATGATGATATCATAGAATCTAAGTTCTGAAAGTGATTCTGTGAGCTATGGAATCCAGATAACTCTGTAACACAGACTCATTCAGCATATGCTCAAGCATCTCTGATACAGCCTACTCTCTAAATAACTATGGAAGTTAGGAAAAAAAATATTGCTTTTTCACAAGTTGGTCTTGCAAATATTTAACACAATTAACAGTTCTATTCTGCCTACCAGACTTTTTTTCACAAGGCTAAGCATCCCAAACTCCTAGTTTCTCTTACCCAGGTAGTCTTTTTCCTTTTTCAGTTTGGCCCTCAGGACTGAAAACTGAGTAAGGTACGACTGTCATTCTATGTATCCTTTGTCTACTAAATTAGTCCAAAGATATATTACTTTTAAGGTGCCTACAGCCCTATATTATAATCCATACATTCTGCTGCTAAGTAACATAGCTACTATATTAGTTATCTATCACTGCATATTGAATTACCCTCAAAACTAAGCAGGAAAAACTAACAGCATACACTATAAATGACATTACAAAATGACAAAATATTTATTATATCGTACAGTTTCTGAAGGTCAGGCATCCAGTAGTGGCTAATCTGAATGATTTTATGTCAGGGACTTTCAGGAGGCTGTGGTAGGCTTTGGGCTAGAGCAACAATTTCCCCCTGACTATTGGCCAGTGGCTTTAATTCCCTGCTATGTGGGCCTTTCCACAGGGCTGCCAGCACGTGATTCAAGATAGAACCAACACCCAAGACAAAAGCTACAATCCTTTTAAAATTCTCTATTGTATTCATTTGAGGCAAGCCATCAAGTCCAGCCAACACTCAAGAGGAGGAGGATTAAGCCCTACTTTGATGTAAGAATTTGTGCTGATAATTTTAAACCCACCACAGCAATGATCCTGAATTGATACAATTGCTTTTTTGTACACAACTAAAGTACTTCATTACTCTTTTACATGTATTTTTACAAGGTTATTGAGACCTTTTTTGACTTACATCCGAATGTATTCCCTTTCCTTCACAAAATCATGTTACTTGCATATTTGATAATCGCACATTGTATATATTCATCCAAGCTATAAATGAAGTTCTTGAGACAAATCTAAGCATGACACTATGACATGGTAATAAACCAGCCCTCCCAGATGACAGTAATTCATAGTGCAAGATGCACTATCATTTACAAGCTTATCTCACATAATCACATTATCTTCACCTTCAAAAGAATATCATGTAGCACTCTGTTAAAGCATTGCTCAGATCTACAAAGAATATGTTCACCAGATTTTCCCTCAGCTCTGGTTCAGCAAGATCACAAAGGAGGGGGGTGGACTCTTTTTCCTTAATAAATGAATCATTGTGTTTTGTCATAAACACATTTATGGCAATTGATTCTGAAATGCACCTTCATATCTGATCAGTTGCAACTTTCTGGCATCTCTCCCATTTTCCATGACTCCTCAGACACCCTCAAGCTAGTTATGGATTATTTTGCAATTCTCTTTAAAAACTGAAAGAACATCTGAAGGAGAATTGGTCTATTCAAAGACAATGAGTCTAATTTTTTTTTAATTTTTTTTAATGTTTATTTATTTTTGAGACAGAGAGAGACAGAGCATGAACAGGGGAGGAGCAGAGAGAGAGGGAGACATAGAATCTGAAACAGGCTCCAGGCTCTGAGCTGTCAGCACAGAGCCCGACGCGGGGCTCGAACTCACGGACCGTGAGATCATGACCTGAGCCGAAGTCGAACGCTTAACCGACCAAGCCACCCATGCGCCCCGAGTCTAATATTTAAAGTATTATGTGTTTGCATGTTTTTGGCAGTTTTTGCATAGTCTCTCTTAAATTTACTCTTCCACTTGTAAGAATATTTCTTGTCTCCTAATCATTATCAAGTGATGAGTTATCACGTGGAAGCCAAACTAGCACAGACTTGAAAAAAGTACAAATATGGCTGTGTATTATCAGAACATCAAATCAAATAGAATGTCTTATCAGACTTATAATAAGGAAATTTCTTTGCTGAGAAACACCTATAAAAAGACTTCCAGCTTCCAGAAGTAAAGGCTTTCTAGGAGTCTTAGGGGTAAGACAGTCAACACAAAATCCAGTCTGATTTGAAAAATCTGTTAGATTCCACTTCTCCTAAGACTCAAGCTCTAATTCCTCAAAGTAAAACCTGAAGTCTAGCTTCCAAGACAAAGCTTTCTACAAAGATTTTATAAATATATTTTTATTGCAATAAATTCACATCTTCTCACTATCTACGCATATGTATAACAAATGACATCATTCTATAGGTTGTTTCAAGGCCCTTGTGATGTTTTTCCTCTGAGGGTTCATCTCATAATATTATTTTTATTTTTATAGATCTTGTGTATACTAATATGCGTAGCACCCGACAATCCAAATTTGTTATCTCTCCCTGGGACTAGGTATTCTTACTAGCTTGGTGCCAGAGTAAAGCTCTAAATCATCCACAGTAATATTCAGCAATCATGTACAAAAGAACACCGACCAAACAAAAAAACCAAGATCACGTGAATCCAATCAAACAAAATGAGAGTTATGCTCTCATCCCTAAAAGTACTGCAATGCATTCTAAGATAGAAAAGAGAATTCGTATTGTACTCTTGAGGCAGATTTGACACCCAGTACAGATACTCAATTTTTCTGACACACTTTAAGAACTGTAACCTTTAGCTTCATTAGTTAAAAATTAGATGATATACAGTAGCAAAAATTGAAAAAGATTTCTTCTTTGATCTAGAGAGTTCATATTACATACATGTCTCTCCTACATACTTTTTTTCAATCTGATTGTCTACAATTCTAACAAATTTGTGTAGAGTTAGTGCTGTTCTTGGACCAGGCACCATGGTTTTGGAAAAATCCCAGACAAGAAACCTGACTGAATAGAAAAATACTATTAAAATTGCCCAGGAAATAGTTTTCACAGAAGAACCTTAATGGATATCATAAAAGGCTAATGATAATGCAACACTGACTATTCCGATAGAGATGCACTATTTCCTGGGAAGAAAATATATTTGCTAAAATATCCCTTGGAAATTACACTCACAATATCAACCACCTAAAAACAAAAATGAAGAACAAAAACAAAAAAACAGGAAAAGGTGCATTTAACCTGCAAGAAAAACTTTTCTGAGAAAGAGTTGTGAGTTGTCTTTTTTATAATGTATATGAAGTCAAGAATCAAGGAAATAATTAATTTGTTGTTTTTATGTCTGAGAATTCAAATTTGAATACAGTGTTATAGAGAAAGGAAAAGTTTATTCATACAAGAAATTTTCAGTACTGTATGAATTATGCCTTTCAAGTGCTCACATATAACATCCTATGGTTGTTTATGAATTATTTTCTTTTTCATTTTCTTTTTCTCATCGCAGGTTCTCAAGCACAGAGAAGGTAGTGTTCAGCATTTTGTGCTTATGACTGTGGTTGGCAAATAGTAGGTGTCAGTGAACATATTTATCAAGCAAATGAGTGATGAAAATCATCTTACCTACACAAAACAACCAATGTATAAAGAGTACTTATTTAGTGCAGTGGGATAAATTATTGGATATTTTTTATTTCCAACAAATGTATTTTCAATTTATTTTCAGTAGCTGGCTTAAAGGTGCTTTTCATGAAGACACCAAAAGTGCAGAAAATGTGACATGCAGGGGGTGCCTGGGTGGCTCAGTCAGTTAAGGGTCTGACTTTGGCTCAGGTCATGATCTCACAGTTCGTGAGTTCGAGCCCTGAATCAGGCACTGTGATGACCCCTCAGAGCCTGGAGCCTGCTTTGGAATCTGTATCTCCCTCCCTCTCTCTCTCTCTCTCTCTCAAAAATGAATAAGTGTTAAATTTTTTTTTTTTAAATGTGACATGCAGGTAAAAGTGAAATTGATATTTTGAGAAAATATAGACAAAAGAGATTACAAATGGAAAAAAACAGAACGATTTTTCACAAAGAAGCTAATGAATCACCTGAATTTTATGCGGACATTTAGTAAAATCATATGTTATTAGTAGTCATGTTAATTTGAGATGCTGTTACTTATCAGTTCTGAGGATTCTACATATCCAGGTCACATCCAAAAGACCGACTGTCCCAAGGGTAACTGCTATCAAGGCAGAGAGGAGAGAAATATTTGGGAGAGAGCTTGGAGGTTAGACAAAGCATCAACATAGAACCTTTGTCTTTGTGACCTGGCAAAGATTTTTTTTTTTTTTTTTTTTTTTGCTAGATAGGCAGGTCTAAGGTCTAGTACCATATTTTCCTCCCAAATAATATGGAGATGACATCTCTTTCATAAATATAGAAAAGACCTTGATTCCTTCTTGTTTGATAGCCTTATAGAAAGATAGAAAGAGAATTTCATGATATATTGTAAGGCAATGGTTCTCAACTAAGGTTGATTTTGCCCCCTAAAGGGGGATTTGGCAATATTAGGAGACATTTTTTATTATCATAACTGGGGTGATCAAGGTAGAAGCCAAAAATGCTGATAAATATTTTACAATGCACAGGACAGGCCCTTCTCCCAAAAGCAAAGTATCTGGCCCAATATGCCCATAGTGCTAATGTCGAGAAAATATGTTGAAAGGTAAATGTCTAAATATAGCTGATTATGTAAATTACATAGCACTTAACAGCTATTATTATTAATATAAACCTACAAATAATAATTTAAATAATATTAATAATTTATAATAATAATTATATTATATATATAATTGTATAATTATAATAATACATAAATATTTATTTATATAATTATTTAATTACTATATGAAAATATATAATTATTACAAATAAATATAAATAAATAATAAATATGAATAAATATACAATTATACATAATAATAAATATATAATAAATACATATATAATTTATGTAATAAATTATAAATATATAATTATTTATAAATAAATAAATATATAGTTATATTTAATTATTATAAATTATATAATTTATATATAAATAATAAATTATTTATAAATAAATATACTATACATGATTATGTATAATATATACATGTATGTATTATACATAATTATGTATAATAATTATATATTTATAATAATAAATTAAATAATATCTGCATATAGAATATAGCTGCTTCCCTAATCTAAGTGGTTTGAATCAAACTAGTTAAATCAATTGCTCTATGGAGACATGGCTTTAAAGGTGGTGTCACTATACCTAGAGCTGCATACATGTTAAATTGTCATCCTGCCAGTGTCTTCTTTTGAAAATAAAACAAAAATCTGTTTTTGGTTCTCTGCCAGCAATATAATCTTGATTAAACTAGCAGCTTTTTTTTTCTATTCAAAATAAGACTGAATGTTTCTAAGCAGTCGAGAATGAATCACCTTAGGGATTAGTCATGAAAAAAAATACATATTATAAGCTCTTTAAAGAGTAGTGTTAAATATATAGCAACGTGCAGTTCCACCCACCTTGTTGTTAGTAAAGATAGAAAGACGTTTAAAAAGCATGAGGTAATAAACACCACCTGCTTTTAAAGTACAGGGATCCTGACATTTGCATTTCTGTTTGTATTTAAAGTCTGATATTCACATCGAATTATGTTGGTATCTGAAAACAGATTCACTTTTAATGTAATGTAGCAGCAGCAAAAATGTGAATAAATTGGATATTACCTATATATTTTCATACACCTCACAATGACAGAATTATGGCTGATTTTTAAACATTAAATTTTCAATAGCTAATAAATATTTTAATGTAATAAGTTAGCAAGCACCAACTTTTAAAAAGCTTACTGTAGACAGGAAACTCAGACCATTATGAATGATGATTTATAAAATAAAAATTAATTATAATATGTACTTTTAATTTGCTTTCTTCACTTGAAAAATGCCATGAATATTTGCCCCTCTTACCCTCTCTCTACCTCTCATACCCACCACATACACATAAGGATGCAGTGCTGCATGGTTTCATTCCACTGATGGATATAATAATTTATTGAACTGGTCCCTATTATTGGACATTTTTGTTGTTTCCAAAATTTTTGCCCAGATATGAAGCTTCAAACAACACCTGTCTCTCTGTGTATCTATCTACCTATCTATAAAATCTTTACGCTTTTTTTTTTTCTTTTATATGGTTTCTTGAAAATTTCTTTAGGATAAATTCCTAAAAGTACACAGCTGAATCAAAGAAAAATGTTTTTAAAGATTTCTGGAAGACAGTGCCAAATTGCCCTCCTGAAATGTTAACTTCCTGAATGTTTTTATTTATTTATTTTTTTAATACATGAATTTTATTGTTAAATTGGTATCCATACAACACCCAGTGCTCATCCCAAAAGGTGCCCTCCTCAATACCCATCACCCACCCTCCCCTCCCTCCCACCCCCCACCAACCCTCAGTTTGTTCTCAGTTTTTAACAGTCTCTTATGCTTTGGCTCTCTCCCACTCTAACCTCTTTTTTTTTTTTTTTCTTCCCCTCCCCCATGGGTTTCTGTTAAGTTTCTCAGGATCCACATAAGAGTGAAACCATATGGTATTTGTCTTTCTCTGTACGGCTTATTTCACTTAGCATCACACTCTCCAGTTCCATCCACGTTGCTACAAAGGGCCATATTTCGTTCTTTCTCATTGCCACGTAGTATTCCATTGTGTATATAAACCACAATTTCTTTATCCATTCATCAGTTGATGGACATTTAGGCTCTTTCCATAATTTGGCTATTGTTGAGAGTGCTGCTATAAACATTGGGGTACAAGTGCCCTTATGCATCAGTACTCCTGTATCCCTTGGGTAAATTCCTAGCAGTGCTATTGCTGGGTCATAGGGTAGGTCTATTTTTAATTTTCTGAGGAACCTCCACACTGCTTTCCAGAGTGGCTGCACCAATTTGCATTCCCACCAACAGTGCAAGAGGGTTCCCGTTTCTCCACATCCTCTCCAGCATCTATAGTCTCCTGATTTGTTCATTTTGGCCACTCTGACTGGCATGAGGTGATATCTGAGTGTGGTTTTGATTTGTATGTCCCTGATGAGGAGCGACGTTGAACATCTTTTCATGTGCCTGTTGGCCATCCGGATGTCTTCTTTAGAGAAGTGTCTATTCATGTTTTCTGCCCATTTCTTCACTGGGTTATTTGTTTTTCGGGTGTGGAGTTTGGTGAGCTCTTTATAGATTTTGGATACTAGCCCTTTGTCCAATGTGTCATTTGCAAATATCTTTTCCCATTCCGTTGGTTGCCTTTTAGTTTTGTTGGTTGTTTCCTTTGCTGTGCAGAAGCTTTTTATCTTCATAAGGTCCCAGTAATTCACTTTTGCTTTTGATTCCCTTGCCTTTGGGGATGTGTCGAGTAAGAGATTGCTACGGCTGAGGTCAGAGAGGTCTTTTCCTGCTTTCTCCTCTAGGGTTTTGATGGTTTCCTGTCTCACATTCAGGTCCTTTATCCATTTTGAGTTTATTTTTGTGAATGGTGTGAGAAAGTGGTCTAGTTTCAACCTTCTGCATGTTGCTGTCCAGTTCTCCCAGCACCATTTGTTAAAGAGACTGTCTTTTTTCCATTGGATGTTCTTTCCTGCTTTGTCAAAGATGAGTTGGCCATACGTTTGTGGGTCTAGTTCTGGGGTTTCTATTCTATTCCATTGGTCTATGTGTCTGTTTTTGTGCCAATACCATGCTGTCTTGATGATGACAGCTTTGTAGTAGAGGCTAAAGTCTGGGATTGTGATGCCTCCTGCTTTGGTCTTCTTCTTCAAAATTACTTGGGCTATTCGGGGCCTTTTGTGGTTCCATATGAATTTTAGGATGGCTTGTTCTACTTTCGAGAAGAATGCTGGTGCAATTTTGATTGGGATTGCATTGAATGTGTAGATAGCTTTGGGTAGTATTGACATTTTGACAATATTTATTCTTCCAATCCATGAGCAGGGAATGTCTTTCCATTTCTTTATATCTTCTTCAATTTCCTTCATAAGCTTTCTATAGTTTTCAGCATACAGATCTTTTACATCTTTGGTTAGATTTATTCCTAGGTATTTTATGCTTCTTGGTGCAATTGTGAATGGGATCAGTTTCTTTATTTGTCTTTCTGTTGTCATTGTTAGTGTATAGGAATGCAACTGATTTCTGTACATTGATATTGTATCCTGCAACTTTGCTGAATTCATGTATCAGTTCTAGCAGACTTTTGGTGGAGTCTATCGGATTTTCCATGTATAATATCATGTCATCTGCAAAAAGTGAAAGCTTGACTTCATCTTTGCCAATTTTGATGCCTTTGATTTCCTTTTGTTGTCTGATTGCTGATGCGAGAACTTCCAGCACTATGTTAAACAACAGCGGTGAGAGTGGACATCCCTGTCATGTTCCTGATCTCAGGGAAAAAGCTCTCAGTTTTTCCCCGTTGAGGATGATGTTAGCTGTGGGCTTTTCATAAATGGCTTTTATCATGTGTAAGTATGTTCCTTCTATCCCGACTTTCTCAAGGGTTTTTATTAAGAAAGGGTGCTGGATTTTGTCAAAGGCCTTTTCTGCATCGATTGACAGGATCATATGGTTCTTCTCTTTTTTTTTTATTAATGTGATGTATCACGTTGATTGATTTGCGAATGTTGAACCAGCCCTGCATCCCAGGAATGAATCCCACTTGATCATGGTGAATAATTCTTTTTATATGCCGTTGAATTCGATTTGCTAGTATCTTATTGAGAATTTTTGCATCCATATTCATTGGGGATATTGGCCTGTAGTTCTCTTTTTTTACTGGGTCTCTGTCTGGTTTAGGAATCAAAGTAATACTGGTTTCATAGAATGAGTCTGGAAGTTTTCCTTCCCTTTCTATTTCTTGGAATAGCTTGAGAAGGATAGGTATTATCTCTGCTTTAAACGTCTGGCAGAACTCCCCTGGGAAGCCATCTGGTCCTGGACTCTTATTTGTTGGGAGATTTTTGATAACCGATTCAATTTCTTCGCTGGTTATGGGTCTGTTCAAGCTTTCTATTTCCTCCTGATTGAGTGTTGGAAGAGTGTGGGTGTTTAGGAATTTGTCCATTTCTTCCAGGTTGTCCAATTTGTTGGCATATAATTTTTCATAGTATTCCCTGATAATTGTCTGTATCTCTGAGGGATTGGTTGTAATAATTCCATTTTCATTCATGATTTTATCTATTTGGGTCATCTTCCTTTTCTTTTTGAGAAGCCTGGCTAGAGGTTTGTCAATTTTGTTTATTTTTTCAAAAAACCAACTCTTGGTTTCGTTGATCTGCTCTACAGTTTTTTTAGATTCTATATTGTTTATTTCTGCTCTGATCTTTATGATTTCTCTTCTTCTGCTGGGTTTAGGCTGCCTTTGCTGTTCTGCTTCTATTTCCTTTAGGTGTGCTGTTAGATTTTGTATTTGGGAGTTTTCTTGTTTCTTGAGATAGGCCTGGATTGCAATGTATTTTCCTCTCAGGACTGCCTTCGCTGCGTCCCAAAGCGTTTGGATTGTTGTATTTTCATTTTCGTTTGTTTCCATATATTTTTTAATTTCTTCTCTAATTGCCTGGTTGACCCACTCATTCGTTAGTAGGGTGTTCTTTAACCTCCATGCTTTTGGAGGTTTTCCAGACTTTTTCCTGTGGTTGATTTCAAGCTTCATAGCATTGTGGTCTGAAAGTATGCATGGTATAATTTCAATTCTGATAAACTTATGAAGGGCTGTTTTGTGACCCAGTATATGATCTATCTTGGAGAATGTTCCATGTGCACTCGAGAAGAAAGTATATTCTGTTGCTTTGGGATGCAGAGTCCTAAATATATCTGTCAAGTCCATCTGATCCAATGTAGCATTCAGGGCCCTTGTTTCTTTATTGACCGTGTGTCTAGATGATCTATCCATTTCTGTAAGTGGGGTGTTAAAGTCCCCTGCAATTACCACATTCTTATCAGTAAGGTTGCTTATGTTTGTAATTGTTTTATATATTTGGGGGCTCCCGTATTCGGCGCATAGATATTTATAATTGTTAGCTCTTCCTGATGGATAGACCCTGTAATTATTATATAATGCCCTTCTTCATCTCTTGTTACAGCCTTTAATTTAAAGTCTAGTTTGTCTGATATAAGTATGGCTACTCCAGCTTTCTTTTGGCTTCCAGTAGCATGATAAATAGTTCTCCATCCCCTCACTCCCAATCTAAAGGTGTCCTCAGATCTAAAATGAGTCTCTTGTAGACAGCAAATAGATGGGTCTTGTTTTTTTATCCATTCTGATACCCTATGTCTTTTGGTTCGCGCATTTAATCCATTTACATTCAGTGATATTATAGAAAGATACGGGTTTAGAGCCATTGTGATGTCTGTATGTTTTATGCTTGTGGTGATGTCTCTGGTACTTTGTCTCATAGGATCCCCCTTAGGATCTCTTGTAGGGCTGGTTTCGTGGTGACAAATTCCTTCAGTTTTTGTTTGTTTGGGAAGACCTTTATCTCTCCTTCTATTCTAAATGACAGACTTGCTGGATAAAGGATTCTCGGCTGCATATTTTTTCTGTTTAGCACACTGAAGGTATCGTGCCAATCCTTTCTGACCTGCCAAGTTTCAAAGGAGAGATCAGTCACGAGTCTTATAGGTCTCCCTTTATATGTGAGGGCATGTTTATCCCTTGCTGCTTTCAGAATTTTCTCTTTATCCTTGTATTTTGCCAGTTTCACTATGATATATCGTGCAGAAGATCGATTCAAGTTACGTCTGAAGGGAGTTCTCTGTGCCTCTTGGATTTCAATGCCTTTTTCCTTCCCCAGTTCAGGGAAGTTCTCAGCTATAATTTCTTCAAGTACCCCTTCAGCACCTTTCCCTCTCTTCCTCCTCTGGGATACCAATTATGCATATATTATTTCTTTTTAGTGTATCACTTAGTTCTCTAATTTTCCCCTCATACTCCTGGATTTTTTTATCTTTCTCTCAGCTTCCTCTTTTTCCATAATTTTATCTTCTAGTTCACCTATTCTCTCCTCTGCCTCTTCAATCCGAGCCGTCGTGGTTTCCATTTTGTTTTGCATTTCGTTTAAAGCGCTTTTCAGCTCCTCGTGACTGTTCCTTAGTCCCTTGATCTCTGTAGCAAGAGATTCTCTGCTGTCCTCTATACTGTTTTCAAGCCCAGCAATTAATTTTATGACTATTATTCTAAATTCACTTTCTGTTATATTATTTAAATCCTTTTTGATCAGTTCATTAGCTGTTGTTATTTCCTGGAGATTCTTCTGAGGGGAATTCTTCCGTTTGGTCATTTTGGATAGTCCCTGGCGTGGTGAGGACCTGCAGTGCACTTCCCCTGTGCTGTGGTGTATAACTGGAGTTGGTGGGCGGGGCCGCAGTCCGACCTGATGTCTGCCCCCAGCCCACCGCTGGGGCCACAGTCAGACTGGTGTGTGCCTTCTCTTCCACTCTCCTAGGGGCAGGATTCACTGTGGGGTGGCGTGGCCCGTCTGGGCTACTTGCACACTGCCAGGCTTGTGGTGCTGGGGATCTGGCGTATTAGCTGGGGTGGGTAGGCAAGGTGCATGGGGGCAGGAGGGGCAGGCTTAGCTCGCTTCTCCTTAGTCGATCCACTTCAGGAGGGGCCCTGTGGCAGCAGGAGGGAGTCAGATCCGCTGCCGGAGGTTTGGCTCCGCAGAAGCACAGAGTTGGGTGTTTGCGCGGAGAGAGCAAGTTCCCTGGCAGGAACTGGTTCTCTTTGGGATTTTGGCTGGGGGATGGGTGAGGGAGATGGCGCTGGCGAGCGCCTTTGTTCCCCGCCAAGCTGAGCTCTGCCGTCAGGGGGCTCAGCAGCTCTCCCTCCCTTTGTCCTCCAGCCTTCCCGCTTTCTGAGCAGAGCTGTTAACTTATGACCTCCCAGACGCTAAGTCGCGCTTGCTGTCGGAACACAGTCCGTCCGGCCCCTCCGCTTTTGCCAGCCAGACTCAGGGGCTCTGCTTGGCCGGCGAGCCGCCCCTCCGCCCCGGCTCCCTCCCGCCAGTCCGTGGAGCGCGCACCGCCTCGCCGCCCTTCCTACCCTCTTCCTTGGGCCTCTCGTCTGCGCTTGGCTCCGGAGACTCCGTTCTGCTAATCCTCTGGCGGTTTTCTGGGTTCTTTAGGCAGGTGTACGTGGAATCTAAGTGATCAGCAGGACGCGCGGTGAGCCCAGCGTCCTCCTACCCCGCCATCTTCCCTCCCTCCTGAATGTTTTTAAATTTCTATGTTTAATCTGTGAGAGAACCCACTTTTCCTTATCATCACCAAGATACATATGATTTTCATATTTCAGCTAACGGATCACATGATGTTATTATGATATATTTAGAATCTCTCGACTCGTGTGCCTGGGTGGCTCAGTCCATTAAGTGTCCCAACTCTTGATTTCGGCTCAGGTCACAATTTCCCAGTTCGGGGGTATCTGGCTCTGTGCTGACAGTGTGGAGCCTACTTGAGAATTTCTTTCTTTCTCTCTCTTCCCCTCCTGAGCAAACTCTCTCTCTCTCACTCTCTCCCTCCCCCTCAAAATAAATACCCTTTAAAAAATAGAAAAGAATCTTGGACTCTAAATACACTTAAAGTTTTTTACTCAAATGAAGAATAAAATTATGTGTGTATCTCCCACTATATGCTTAAATTCAATGAAAGAAAGAACTATGGCTTTCAAAGGACATGACCTTGACAACTCTATCATCCTTCAGGTTTCTCTGCTTTTTTTAAGTAATGCTTTCTTTTGTCTCATTCACCTGTTTTGTCTAAAGGTCTTAAGTGACACTGTTCACACATATCAATGGACAGATGCACTACATATAAAATAAAATATCTAAAGACATGGTTCTATTTTCCGATGAAGATGATTAATAAATAATAAAAATAAAATGACGCTATGTTCTGATATCAAAATTATGCCTTTCATTTGGAAGGAGGTGAAGTGCAACTGGCATTTATCTGAATAGAGAGCCAATGAAAAGTAAAAGAAGAATTTTTTAAAAATATATATAAAGGCCAGAAGAAACAAGACTAAGTACACATTTCTACTGATAAATTCAAATATACTCCACATTAAAAGAAGACTGCACAGGGCCGCCTGGGTGGCTCAGTTAGCTGAGCATCTGACTTCAGCTCAGGTCATGATTTCACAGTTTGATTCGTGAGTTCAAGTCCCGCATCTGGCTCACTGCTGCCAGTGCAGAGCCTGCTTAGGATCCTCTATCCCCCCCTCTCTGCCCCTCCCCCCCCTCAAATAAATAAACATTAAAACAAAGAAGACTGCCTATATATATATATATATATATATATATATATATATATATATAAACAAATGAAACTTTTCATTTCTTCATTGTTTCACATGTAGCAACCATAAAGAAGTCATGTTTATGGATGCTAAGATTTTTCAGCAGTCTGAATTCTTAATTTTCCTAAATCCCACTAATTTAATAATATCTGAATCCTCCACGGGGCTAATTTACTGAATAGACCACAGCATTTTTATTGTTGAGCAGTTGTTCCAACATTGTTTCAAATACACAACAATCTTCTAACACAGGTTGCCAAGCTTTTCTCATTTTATCCATCTCAGTAGATTTCTGCAATTTTAACAAATCTCTAAGAATATTAAGTACTCATTGTTTTCAGTAAGACTGTGGAGCTACATCTGTATCATTTTAACCAGACATAATCATAATCATCACATTTATACTCTGCTTTACAATTAATAACGTGATTTCCTATACTTTAATTCACCGAATCGCCAAAATAGCCATGGGAGGCAAGTTTCTTGCTCTATTACATTTTTCCTTACACAGAGAAAGTAAGGCTAAGGAGGTGAAATTAGTTATCCAAATCCACAGTCATTAGGTTCAGCATCATACACGATTTCCTGCTTAAATAAATCTCATTCCATCCACTTCACTTCTGTGTATTTGTAAAAAAACAAAAACAAAACCAAAAAAACCCCAATATAAACTGTCACCATTTCTAGTTTACGTAACTAATTATATGTGTGAAATAAACTATTACAATTGTTTTTAGTGTTTTAACATGAGAATTAGCCCCATCATTTTTTCCTGCCATGATTTTTCCTTCTAACATTATCTATAAAGCTGGAATAATTGGGGATGGCATAAGCCATCTAATACGTTCAGCAGTCTTGTCATATTCATTTGACATGAAATTGATCTAGTGAGTTGATGATCACTCCATTCCCAGAGTCACTGTGAATAGAGAATCCATTGTTTCATGGTCGAATATGATTAATGGCATCAATGTGACTCATTGTTTCATCAATATGATGTAAACAATGAGTTGATTCAGTCAATTGAACAAACAAAGTGTCAACTTATTTTTTTTTATCAACTAAACCAAGCAACATGTTGACTGCACTATTAACTTTTCAAACCATTGCTCAAAATCATGTTGGACATCCCTTAATTTGAGCTTTTCTTATTTGAAACACCCTTTGTACACATCTAATATAAAGACATTTTTAGTATGTGAATTGTAGTACAAAATATTTTATTTATATAAGACTCTAAAACTTATTTTTAATAATTTTGCATCTTATATATTTCATATTTCTAGTGGCATTTCTTAATCTCAACAACTTAATATACTTGTGCACAAAACTAATATGTAATGTGTATAAGTGAAGGTGGGTGAGAGAGATACATACATTACTTATATTTGAGGCAGAATATAGATCAGATGCCTATAACATACACTATAAAATATAATTATTTTAAAAGTAAGTATAGCTTATTAATCACAAAATATTTTTAGGAAAAAAATAGGAGTCACTGTTTTTGTTAGGGTGCTTCTGAGCACCTGTTAGGTATTAGGTGTTTCTGAGACTGTGGGCAGTCTCTGAGGGCAAGGAACTTGAAAACAGAACATATACACACAAATATCTATCACTGAAGAGAAACAGATTGTATACTGAAACCGATCACAGCTTCTCACAAGTATTCCATCTGGAAACACACGTCTGGGTTCTATTTTTTCACCCCCTTCACTTACCTGAGGAATGCAAGATGGCTCAGGTGAATGAAATTGACAAAGAAGATAAAGTGCTATTGCAAACAAGGAACTCTAATCCGGGAAAGGGTCAAGGTGGTATCAAGGACAGGACTATTTTTATCATATAAAAAGCACTCCAATATACATTGAAGGTAACCGGCCATTTTACATGTATTGCCATCTATTTATCTGCATTATCAATATACCTGACTTACACTCATCTCTCTAATGCATTCATTTCCAACTTTATTGCTTTAAGTTACCAGTGTTATCCAGCAAGTCTGATGCTCTATGTGATAAACTTTCTTTTCTGCAGAAAGGTCAAATAATGGCTCACTGGACGTTATCCACCAGCTTACCCCAGTGGCACTAGATTACCTTTTCTTTTGAACTGTTTACAGGAAAGAGTTGCACTAATGTGAACTATATCTTACATATTCTTTAATTGTTTGGCTGTAGACTTCCCTGTTCCTGGAGGGACTGCTAAAAGAGATTTATTAAAAAGGCAACCAAAATGAGGGAGAAATGTGGGAAACGATGCAAATTTCCCACAAAGGTAAATACATGTTATCTCAAACACCTCATTTTGCTACTAGACTATGCCTCTGGAGTCATTTCCATTTTATTGAAAAGTAGCAACTTAACCCTTAGATTATTTTGACATTGTTTAAATATACCCAGCTCTGTCCAGAAAGTTCCTATATTATTTTCAACATATTCTTTAGGTACTAAAAGAACTGGTTTTAACATTTAAACCAATTACTCAAAATACCTATTTGTCTTATTCTTAGTGTCTCTCTCTGACAGAACATGTTATTGGCAAACGCTACCTACTGTATAACTCACGTTGCTTCACAGTGAGTACAAAGAGATACTAAAAAGTGAATAATTCATCTTAAGCGTTTTTGTATTGCCCTGTTTACTGGAAAACTTGTCTATAGTGAAGAATATCATGTAATCTGTTGAAATTGTACCCAATCAATGGTAATTCCATTACACAGCTTGACAACCACGCATAGAATCAAGTCTTGGTAACATCTATGATTGCATTTTTGTGAGTGCGTGCTAATATTTCTACAAATAGTTCAGAATCATCCAAAATATTTGTCTCTCTAATTTAGAAAAAGCTAATTTTGTGCAGCGGCAAAATAGAAATCATTGAAGTTTCTTTGAGAAATGATTATATTGTGCTGGAAACCTAAAGCAACACTGTAGTTTTTTTTTTTTTCTTTCTTAAGTAAAATAAATTATAAGAAGTACAAAGACAATAAAGAATGTAAGGGGTACTTGCCAAAATAGAATTTTCAAGCAACAATACACATAGGATATTACAATGATAATGATCATTATGTATAAGCTTGTAGTTTTACACTAAAATGTGAGTTGCACAAAGCTGAAAAGTAGACAGGGACAGATTCACAGTAGCTCTGTCCCATACCTCCCAATGCAATATCTTCTGTCTGCTTCCTTCCCACTGTCACTCATCATCTGCATGCAGACCTGGAATTCTCTGGTGAGATTCTGAAACCCCACACATAACAAGCAAGGCTAACTTTACATGTAATTTCTGCTTTCTTTGTAGAACCATGCATCACTTTAGATCTGAAATTCTAATCCAAATTTTACTCTGATTCATATGACTAGAATCATGGTATTAGTGTGAAAGACAAAGAGGAAGAATGCTAAATTAAAAAAAAATGCAGCAGGGGATTCAGAAAAGCCTTTTCATAAAATTATTATTCAGGGATAACTGATTTGTTCAAGATGTCTTAACAGAAAACTAAAATGAAATGCCCATGAAATGCTAAATTACGGGAATAAATAAAGGAAATGCTAGCTAAATAAAGGAAATGCTGGCTAAATAAAGGAAATTTCAGCAAGATGTACCTAATAAGATATATATTTTTATATATCTAAAATTAGAATGTGTGTGATGACCTCATGCAAATAGCATAATGTGAAAACAATATAAATATTTAGAATAACTCTTGATATAGTTTGTTGGTCTCAGAAATGTTTTCCTAGAAAAAGAAAATGTGAATTTTCCTCGGATTTTTTTTTTCTTTTTTTTGATAGAGGCAGAGAGAGAGAGAGAGAGAGAGAGAGAAACTTAAGGAGGCTCCACACCCAGGGCAGAGCCTGATATGGGGCTCAGTCTCATGCCTAATGAGATCATGACCTGAACCAAAAGCAAGAATTCAATGCTTAACTGACTGAGACCCCCAGTTATCCCATTGGATGATTCTTTTAAATGTATGTCAAAGACTAGAGAATTAAATATTATATTTCAATGTACCGCTGTGATACATCTTGAAGAAAATATATCAATCATTTTAGTTTATTTGGAAATAGACAAGGTTAAGCTTCACAATGATTTCTAATATTATCAGTACATTGATCTTTTTCCTGCCATAACTTTTTAAAAAGAATGTAATTTTATTTAAAAAGCATAACTTTCTTAGCTTACTTTGGTCAATAAAGTAAGGTCTTTAGACAGGTGCTTCAATGCAACACCATGAGAAATCAGAAGAAAAAGTGGCATTTTTTATATTTTAAAGATCATTCTATAAGAATTTGAGCAATGTGATGGATAGTTTCGCTTTTCAGCATATATAGTGAGATAAATAATTCTCCAATAATTCAAAAAAATTCATCCCTGAGAGGACTACCTGATTTTACTTCTTTTCAAATTTCCTCTAGTGATAAAATACACCAAAATATTAACAGTGAAAATGCATTATTATACATCAAAACCTATAGAACATACAACACAAGAGTGAGTGCTCATTGAAACTATGGAATCCAGTTAATAATAGTCAATCAGTATTAATAAATCATAAAAAAATAAACTACACTAATGCAAAATATTAATAGTAGTGGAAACTGTAGGCAATGGGAGAGGAGGCATATGGGAACTCTCTGTCCTTACCAAACTTTTATTTAAACCTAAAACCTCTCCCAAACCAAAATCTGTTATTTAAAAACATACAGTATTACATTTTGAGAAAATAATATACCTTGAACATTATTTTCCCTATACGTTGCTATATAATATTTTTACAAATCTGTGTTACCACTAATTTTTTACTTATTTTTGTATTTTCTTCACAAGAGCAAAAAACATTAATTTTGAGTTACTAAAACCTCTTAGTTTTAAATGGACTATAAAATTTTAACATAAAAAGTTATGGTCTGATTAAACCTTAAAAGTATTTTGAAAAATTAGGAAGATATTCTCAAAAAAGTTGAATATTTCTTTTTTAAAAGGGCATTTCTTCAAATACATGCCCAGATGCTAATATATAGTTTCCACATTGCTATGCATAGACACACACAGTGTCAAGAGAATTGGTGCTTATGTTTACAGAATGTTTGAAACTATTTGAGCAAACTAGTGAATGAAAGTGGGAAGTCAACGCAATCATCATAGACACTATCTGTGTACAGATGTGTGTTGGGTATTGCTTCAGGTCTTCTCATACGTGCTATGGCTCCTGGTTTCTTCCTTGGGGGTCTGATCCTGCAGCCCAGACTGACTTGCTTGGGTCTGATTACTTCCTGATATCTGAAGTGTTCTTAAACAGCACACATTTTGCCTTGGTAGGAATGCAGTAACTGCATTTCTGCTGCTACTGTTATTACTTTTTCCATTTCTCCTCCTAATTCTATTTGGTTTATCTATGAAATGCAGGGATTATTGAATTCAGCAACCCTATCATGCAGCTACACAGAAACTAGTTCTCTAGACTAGAGATATGCAAACTTGGTTGACCATCAAAGTTCAACAGTTTTGAAGAAATATAGATTCTTATATCCTATCCAAGAGAAAATGAATGATTTCTGGAGGTGGTACCCAAAACGTCTATTTTAATAAATATCTATATAAGATTGAAATTAGAAACCATTGCTTGAAAATGTAATCAGTCTCAGTATGAGATGTGTGCTTGTGTGTGTAATGTGTGTGTGCGTGTGAGATTACTACCCTAAAGCTCTATCTAATTAAGCAAGTGTTCTATGTTCTATCATTATTTCTTCTCTCCTAATATACATATTTTCAGAGCAAATAATTGCTGTCTTAGTCAGCCGACCTAGGCTTCCTTCATTTTGCTGTTGCAGAGTACAGTTCATAATTAATTTTTGTTATTGCTACCTGGCCAAATACACATTACAGTGAGAGTACAAAGCATTCCTTTAGACCATGTCTTCAATTTCTATAGAGCCCAGAAGACAAGCAGAGAGGGTCAACTTGAATGGTCTTAGATAGGTCTTTCGACTCCACTCATCCTCTCAAACTCCCTATTAGCTATTAACTTATTTTCAGATATTTTATGCATAAATATTGGTATTTTCTCAGGCCACTTATTCTTCCTCTCTTCTCCAACAAATCCCCTCTGCCCATAATTGTTTTCTCTAACTTAAATCATTAATGACTAATAGTAAAGTAAAAAAGAACAAAAAAGATGAAAAGCAATATTTTTACAAGTTCAAGGACAGAGACATGAAATAATGTATTATGGACTCCCTCTTTTGGCACCCAGAGCACCAATCTAACTCTTTCCCAATGAGCCCAGACACAATCTTATTTTGGGTCACAATCCTACAAAGATTGTCATAAAAGTTGAAATCATCTTGCCATTCATTATCAATCTCACAGAAAAATCAAAGCAGGTCCAATTGAGAAAAACATTAGAAAAAAATTTAGGAGATTATATTATCGTTGACTGACAACAGTATGTGCCAAGTATTGAGCTATTTGTTCACAAGCATTATCAAATCTTTCACATATGTGTGAGAGCCAGGTAAGTTCTCTAGCACAGAAAACACAAGAAGCTGGTTTTACCTGGACATTTAATGTACATCATGCCACATGAAATACATACTGATTTTTACGTTTCAAATAAGTTTTGGTGTTGATAAATTAACTTTTAGTTTTTTGTTTGACCAGCAAATGACACAATGTTTAAAATATTTTTTGCAGTGACTAACTTAACAAATTTTTATAGAGTCTAAATGGACTGAATAGTCATTGAGTTGAAACAACCCAACACATTTGCTTATGTAGTTTTTAAGAAAAGACATGAGCATTTCCATTAACATTTATGAAATCTATTCAAGAAATCTATCAGCCCACCTGATGAAGATCTTAATTTTTTTTCTTAAAACGCTTCAGTACTTTCCAATTAACAATCATATAATAATGGTGGCTTCCACATTTAAGAAGAATATTCAATAATAAGCAGAAACTAAGCACCAAAGGGAAAAGAGAAAGAAAAAGAAAAAGCAAGTGCAGCAATCCAATACGTAATGGGCCACAAAACACATAGGTGCAATGCATAATGGCCATGGTGTCAGCAGCTCCAAACCCTCTATTCTGATGAATAGAAAAAGCCAATCACACACTGTTTCCCATCGCGATCCCAAGCATCGTACACGAAGCAATAGCTGTAAAATGGAGTCCCAACAGACTTATTCAAACATGCAAATTAACAGCATTGAAAAGCAATGTACAGTAATCAGGTCCCATTTAGTATTGTAACATCAGCTGGGACACAATAGCTGTCTGTGTATCTTGTAGACAGTTTGTATTGGTAATAGCCACCACATGAGTAATTAAGCACTTTAAACAAGTCAACCATTTAAGCTGTCCTACAAGTTAGGAGTGAAAAGCAAAGCTGGAACAAAGAGCAATAACAAGGAGCCATTAGCCTTGATAACACTGGTCCACCCAAAAGCATATGTTCCCCCAAATGAGAGCAGATTGTAGGTCTCACCTGCACTTCAGATGTTGCTTCATTAGCGTTCTACACATTTAAATAACTTAGATCCTAAATATATTTTTATGTAACTAAAAATACTAATCACGGTAATCTTTTTCTAATTCATTTTATATTTTCAAAATATTTTCATACATCTTTAATAACTACTTAAAACTAGTCATGTAGTTAATACTTCCAGGCTTGGCCCATTTTTCTAACTGCATAATTAACTGTAAGATTTGTAAATTCATGCACCCTGGCATTTTGTACTCACTTGTGATAGGGCCAACGTTTTGGACTTCTGTGCTTCCCAGCATAACCATACACGTAAGCTTCGGCGAATCAGGCTTAATCTGTTTGAATTTATGGAGGATGTTACTGGGATAGACCAGTGGAGATGATATTTTTATTCAATTTGCCAGATACTACAAAAGATCACATTTAAAGTGTCTGTAGTAGTCAGGTGCTTCTTTCCAAGGGAGGAGATTTTTCCAGATTCTCTAATTTATCCCTGATGTTAAATTACATACTCTTGATGGCAATGGAGCTAAACAAAGAACACTTGTTTCACACTATTTGAAGATTATTATTCTATTTATCCTCAGCCTTCACTCCTCAAGGCTAAATGATTTAAATCCCTTTAGTCTTTCTACATAAGTGTGCTTTAAAGTGGTTCATCATTTTTGTGTCTGTCCTCTGAACCCTTTCTAATTTATTCATATCTTGCAGTTGCATTGGTATTTTAGTATGGCCTTTGCCCCACAGCACTCCTGCCAGGTCACCATGGTCAGTGTTCTCTCTAATTTTTTCCAGCCATGTATACACTGGGTGACAAGGGAGCTGCTGGGAGGCTTGGGTCAGGTCAGGGAGTCAGTGGGGTTACTGACTCACCTGGATCTGATCACTGGGACAAGAACGTGGACCAATAGAACCTTCTGAGGCTTCAGACCTGGCATGAATGATGTATGAGACTTTCTTACAGTCACTTCTGAGTTACCCCCAAGGGAGTGAAACTTCACCAACTGCTATATAGATGTTCAATTTAAAGAATATAGTGACCCATAGGACTTCACAGATGTCAACCATCACAAAAATTCTTTCACTTATCCTTAACCTCACTATTAAACATTCAGCCTCCCGCTAAGCAGCCAGAAATTTAGCTTTGAAGATTTTGTTTGTAATACATAACAGTTGGGGACTTTTCGGGTGCCTTTGTAGGGAAACAAGAAAATGCTCATTAATTTTAATTCTTCTAATACCCTCTTCAGCTGTTTGATGAGTCAGGCTCAAACTAATGACTCATTTTTACATTATTTCACTCAATTGCCTTGAACTTCAAGATCCACAATCTTCTCCCTGTCATACGTAGCCCAAAGCAGTTGAACAAATGATATTAAAACAAAGTCTGGTCTTTATCTGACTGTAGACAGCCTAATGTTATCATAATCAGGCAAGAAAAGGAATAGAGGTGAGCTTATTAAAACATATGTTTTAATAGAGGTAAGCTTATTAAAACAGATGAGTTATAGGGGAAATTGAGGGCAAGATATAGAGTGCCTACAGAAGAAACAGAAAGATTCCAAAGATAAAGAAGACAAGACAGCAGGCAAGAAGTAATCTTTGCCTAATTAAGCTTTGGGAGTTGAGGGGAAGTACTCATACAGAATATAAGTTTTAGGAAAATAATGGCACAGAGAAGCAATAGGGTAGATGTGTGGATTGAAGTATATAAATTGACTGAAAATCAGACTGAATATTATTGCATGAAACACAAGAGGTATTGTGCCACTAACCAAAAATATTAAGAAGCAAGATGTTCAAACTAATTAAGAATATTATGCTACTGTGTCTTTAACATTTCAATGGAATCAACTGGAAATTTTCTGAAGTTTTTCCCTTCATCTGAGATGGAAAAAATTCACTCTTCGTGCATTTGCTACCTGGGACATGGCCAACAAGTTCCCAGGCAACGAATTTAGAATTTTTTGTAACAATCCAATGAAACTGCATGCTGTTGCTAACTTGTAAACATCCATATAGCTGGAGAAAGGCTCACGAATTCCCTTTTATAATATCAGCTAAAATATGATGTGTATTTATTTCTTCCATCTAGACCCCATATGTTCAATATCATCATATTAGCTGAGAATATGATGAATGTAATGGAAAAAGAAAGAAGTAGAATTATATACAAAATGATCCAATAACAAGGGATTGTGTCAGGGTCAGAGATAGTTCCCATCTCTGGGAAATAAAAGTCAAAACAATTGTATAATAGCAACTCTAAAGACCTTGCTCAGCATTAGATTAAAACTTGCCATCCCACTTGACTCATTTTATAAGATAATTAAATTAGACTCTAAACAATTGATCGAAACATTTTTTTGTGTGAGAACTGCATGTTCTCTTTTGTTTCCAATTATTTTTAATGCATAATTTTATTTTTCTACATTATATCTAATTTCATTATGAACATAAAAACCTAATCATACCTGTATCTTTCTACTAATGGGGGGAAGGAAATTTTAGAATGAGAGTTTTTTTTTTTTTTTAAACAAAGCAATTTCTATTTTCTTACCCAATACAGGACATCTTAATTAGAGTAGATGGCAACATTATTTTTATACTGAAAACTGTGCTAAAAGCTATCATCCTTATTAGTCCACAAAGATTACGGGGCAGCATGTTAGTTCCTAATAAAACCAAAATGATTTGAGAAAATTAAAGCAAAATGTCAATGCACCTCATGCTAATCTACATTCTACACTAAAAATATTAAAATGTTAATGACGAATAAATTGACATATTTATATAGTTTCTTCATGTTGGCACCCATTTTTTCCTTAAGATTTCTCTTACTTATATCTTTGAGTCCTTTAAACATACTACAATAGAACTTTACTAGCATTCATGAGATAAGTAATTTATTTGACTGTGACTCTTTGATTAAAATATGCAGAAGAGCAACTTTTATTTTTCAAAGTAAGTGTTATGAGATCAAAGTAAACTAATAGTCTCCAATATGGAAAAAAAAAATAGTTTCCCTTTAAAAGGATAGAGAGGTATTAGTCTGAAGTCCTGGTCCAGATGAATTACTCTTTAGTTAATCTGAGATTCAAGCAAACTACTCATTGGGGGATTTCGACTAAACTGGGAGCAAAATAACATTTAAAACTCAATATAATTTATCTGCTGAAAAAAGTATTATGGCCACATGAATCAGTTTCACCTGATACTCAATATTTAAATATTTTACCCATTCATTAGATGATTGTTTTAAAAATATGTTCAGAGATTTGAAAAAGTATTCAGCCTATAAAGTGTTCTGAAGTTCTAACTCCTTTTCTTGAACATAGGAGTCTTCACGTTCTCACTACTGCCTGTTCCCAGTCTCATTTACTCCATTTTTAGTACCAATTCAATTCTGATCATGCATGTTCTCTGCATGTATTGGAATGTCTCACAACATTTCTTTATAGATGCTTTTGTACATGTTGTTCTACCTGGTTGAAACACATTTCTTTCTCCCTTATTCACTTAGCAGATATCAGTCATATTGCCCAAATGTCATCTTCTTTCATTATCCTTCCTAGAGTATTAGGTCTCTTGTAAGCTTATCATAGTATCTTCTATAGACCATTTAACAGTGTTTATTATTATTGTTATTATTATTATTATTATTATTTCCTCACTTGAGGGGCATTCTCGAAGATCAGAGGCCTTATATGTCTCCTTGATAGAAAATAACATATTGATTTGTTGAAGAAATAAATGAATAATTAAAGCTATATTCCTTTACTTTCACAAAGGATCAAAAGACAAAATAAGTTGAAAGCATATTGTGAAATACAGTAAAATATTTTCATTATAATTAATATATTTATACTCAGGGCAGTTATTTGAAATCATCTTGCTAGTTGGCTAAGAAATAATTTTGAGAGCCTGTTGTCCAAACAAACTATTGCCTGCTTTTTACCACAGCCCATAGCGTGTATGGGATTATCAGATATCCCACTAGAATAATGAAGGCTACACGACATTTCAAACTTTGAATGAAGCTGAGATATCTTAAGAATATGAAATGGAGATGTTGAGTTAAGACCTATTCATTGGTAGGATGGAATAAGAGCATATTCACTTTAAATTCTAAATACCATAGTAGGACACATAGACATATATAACTAAAGTGCAGTAGAAGTTATACAGAGATAACTATGTTACTTATAAAATTTAATATACACAGATATGCTCTTATTTAAGGGAATCATGATTCCTACAATTATCTTTTATCCATGTTGGAATAAAAAAACAATCAGAGAAGTCAAACTGACAGATACTACATTTTCTAGTAAACTAATGCAATGAACACTCACACTGGGCATCTAAAGTAGTTATGAGAATAAACAATATATAAGTGGAAGGGATTTAATGAATATAGGAAACACAGACCAGTCATGCAACTTCCCTAGTGAAAATCTTTATGGCAACTGCACTTACTCACTTTCCAAACACTGCCATCAATGTAGATTTATGTTTTCTCTGGGGTTTTGTATGGAAACAGCATTTTATTTTTTTTCTTATTAAATTTCTTATTAAAATTATTTTCTTGTATATTTTCTTACATTTTCTCCTGCTTTATCATCTACTCCCCTCTGTGTTACCTATCATCTTCCAGGATTACCTCATTAAAAATCTGTAGTGACATTTTATACCTTTCTTTTCTATATGCTTATGTAACCTTACAAAAAGAAATAGGCAGATAGCCTCACAAAGACATGAAATAACGATTTTTGGTTATTTGCTGATTACATATTCATACAAACACATCCATAAAAATCCCAGCTAGGCATGGCTAGATGTGTTTTATTTGTTTCTGGTTAGTAAACATCCTTTCATCAATATTTGTTGACATATTCTGCCTTCCTTGGAATAGCTCTTGTGCAAAATCCCATCCACATTCACATTACTTTTCACTCTATTCCAATTTCTTAATCTTAATCTTTCCTCCCAGAAATAGGAGTTTCAAGAAAGAAAAAGTGAGTAACCCTTTCTACCCACTGCAAGTTCACCTAATTTAATTGTTGATATGAAATACATAAATGTACCTAGAGGTGTACATTTTCATTGGGTGATAATTAGATGAGTGTCAAAATTAATCTTCATACGAAACTCAAGCAGAAGATAAATATCATCATCATAAAATGAACTCAGAGACCAAAGAATAAATTTGGTGTTACACAAAAGATAACAATTATTAATATTCTCTTATTAACATTGTAGTAGTTGATTACTTTTAAACATTTTAATATAATGGAGATACAATCAATTTTTAGATCAATTGACTATTGGATTGACTCTGTCTTTCCTATACTGAATATTTGCAATGCTAAATAGATGCATTCTTTCACAGGAGGTCAGTTGTGAAACACGTTATGTTTTTGGTTCGTTCAACCCAGACAGAATACAGCTCATGGTAATATTATCATAAAGCGGTAAAATATCCCTTCTCTTTCATAGCATCTGATTTAAGGAAAGGTTATTTTCTTTAATGGTGATAATACTTACATAGCAATTCCCACATTGACAAAATTATATGATCCAATTAATATTCTAGCTTTGACAGGAATCACATGTCCTTCCCAAAGTTATTGAGCTAATGTGTTCATTCCCAATATTTGTATAAACTGTCAGCCTGTTTTTATATTTTCAATTTCTTTTGAGTTCATTACTAACATTTTGGTCCATAGAATCATCTGTGACTGAAGTCACAATTAATTACTGCAACATTTTACTGCTTTATAATAAATATATATCTAGACTTCAATTGAATGATAGAATTTCAATATATAATGTAGACTAGGAGGGTTTTTTTTTACTGTAACCCAAATCCATATTTGAAATGGATATTCAGATATTACAGTGAGTTTGAACAATGGCAGGCTTTGTTTTCATCACTGGCATCATAATGCTAGGATAGATGAGGTGGAGTCTTAACCCTAATATCTCTCTCTGTCGCTGATCCCACACAGGGTCAGTCAAGCAGGGGGTCAAAGGCTGAGATCAAAGTTAAAGAATCATAGTTGCTCATCAGTACCTCTAATGTACCTATTGCACCAGTATCTTCATCCCTAGACAATGAAAACGAAAACAAAAACAAAAACAAAAACAAAAAAACATTCCTCCCATTCAGGCTTTGCTTTGAAGGAAACAGCAGAAGTCATGCAACTGCCCCTACCCTACTGTTTTCTATTCACCCAAATATATTTCCTCATTTTCATTCTTTATCTCTTCTATTACCTTCATTTCTAGTAAAAAGGAATCTCTACCTTTTTACTTATTAAAAGTGTTCCAAAAGCCATTATCTCGTGTGTGTGTGTGTGTGTGTGTGCGCGCGCGTGTGTGTATAAATCTTGTTTCTTCTACATTTTGTAGTATTACCTTTATCCTTTCTGTCAAATCATTTTATTTCTTTCTAAATAAAAATATAACCTCAAATCACTCCTATAGCATAAATGACATGTTTTGAACTTAATACTCTCTCAATTCACCTCTCCTAATCTGTTGCCTTTGTCAAACTTTTTGCTAAAAATAGTTTTCATATGCTATCTCCAGTTCATTACCTATTTATTTCTTAGTAGCTTGAAATTAGCTCTCCTCTGTGAAATATAGCTCCTGTTTAAAACAATATCCCCCAACACAAAAAATACAAGTACGTATTTATAATTTTTAATAAATGTATATATGTGATTATTATCATACTGACTCCTTTGGTTCAATAATTTGATATTTTTTCTCTTTAGCTTGCTTTTCCCATAATTTATGTTGCTATTCACTCCATATATTCATCTCAATTATTTCTCCGTGGTCCTATAATATTCTCTCTCCCCCTCTCTTTCTGTCTCCCTCTCTCTCACACATGTACATATTCACATGAACACATATAACTAAACATATCTACACACATATTTAATGTTTTATTTAGGGACTGCTTCCTTTAAAAACCATTATATCATCCATACACTTCAAGATCTTGCTTTTCTCGGGCAAAATATCCACATGTAAATTTCCCTACATATATATCTATAACTCACTTCTGTTAATGTCAGTGTAGTACACTACATTTTTACATATACCCTGATTCATTAACCGCTCTGCTGTGGATGGGGGTTCACATGATTTCCCTTTTTATTTTCCTGCCACTATCAACTGTGCTGCAATAAACATCTCTGTACATATACCCTTAGGTTTTAGTGTTTTTATTCTGAGTGATATCAAAGTATTTAGCAATTCTTTTGGTGTGAGCCACACCCATAGAAATAGACTCTAAAGATAAAGACCTTACTGTTGTGAAACAACTTCATAAAAATCTATGGAACAGATTTGCATGAATAGGATTCCTGGGTCAGAGGGTAGGTGTATTTGCAACTCTGTTAAATGTTTCCAAATTGGTTTCCATAAAGGCTACAATCATTCATACTTCTTTCAAGAATCAAATATAGTACTGTTTTCTCAACATATCCACTCTCAGAGAATGATATAGTTATTCCTAAACATTTGAGTCAGGTATGTACTGTGTCATTAGATTGTTACTTTAATTTGCATTCTCATTGTAACTAATGTGCTTGAACATTTTTTTTTCCTCTCTCCCTTCTGCCCCACCCCCCTCATTGTGTCTTTTCTCTGTCCTTTTCTGTCTTCTGTTTTTGACAATCTGAACTTGTTTTTCTGAAAATGACTTTTTCATGGTTTCCCCATTATGGTATTAGATTGCTTGATTTATCCCCTTCTTATCATATCAAAAAAGTTTTGAGTAATACCAGTATTATTCTGTGCCTTCAAGCAGTTTTTCCACATCAATTAAGCAGCTATTGTCTCTCTTTAGTATACTTTGACATACAATTTATAAAAATGTTAGAATTGATTCATTTTAAAATTTGTTTTATAACTTTTCAATTCCCTACTATATTATTCTGCTTTGGCTGCTCTAACAAAATGCTATAGATTGGGTGTTTTAGACAACAGCATTTATTTTTCCCAGTTCTGCAGGCTGGGAAGTATAAGATCAAGATTCTGGCAGATTCAGGTACTGGTGAAAGCACTCTCCCTGGCTTGTAGATGCCCATCTTCTCACTGTCTCCATATGGCAGTCCATAGCATTCTGTTCCTGATCTCCCCAAATTTGTGCCTTCTCAAATGCAAAGTACACTCATACCATCCCAATGGCCCCAAAAGTCTTAACTCCTTCCAACATCAACTCTAAAGTCTAAATTCCAAAGTCTCATCTTAACATTTAAATCAGAAACCAGTGAAACTGAAGGTATGACTCATCCTGAGGCAAAACTCTCTAGCTGTGAACCTGTAAAACCAGACAAGTTATGTACTTCCAAAGCACAATGATGGGACAGACATAGGGTAGACATTCCCACTCCCGAAGAGAGAAATTAAAAGACAGAAAAAAAAAGTGATGGGGCTGAAGCAAGTCCAAAAACAAGCAAGGTAAATATCTTTAGCTTTTGAGTCTTGAGAACAATCCTCTTTGGTTTGATGCTTTGCCTTCCTAACTTAGTGAAATGGCAGTCCCACCTTTTCTGGGAAGTGGCCATTCCCCCGCAGCTCTCCCCCCTTAGCCTCTTCACACCCTGAAGATTCCTGGGCAACCCCACCCTTAAGGATTGGGGACTGCTGCTTCCTGGTTGATTGAAAGCAAGGTGATGCCTCCCATTTGAAACCAAAGAGGCAGTTCTGATGATCTCTGGATTACCTTTCCAGGGCATTCTTCCTCTGTCTTGAAGAATAGTGTACATTTACAGCCAAATGGTTCTATGGTTTGATCCTGGGGGATCTAATAAGTCTGACAGCCTTCTTTCATTTTGTCTAGTGCCCATCTCCTCCACTTAAAACCAGCAGTGTTTCTGCTGGTGTGGCTGATTAGGTCCATGATCTGCACACATATGAATCTCCTTATCAAATGATTATTTAGCCACACCCTTAGCATCTCTTCTAAAAACACTTTACGGTTTTCACAATGTGGATAGACTGAGAATTCCCCAAACCTTTAAGTTCTACTTCCTTTTTAAATTAATTTCTTCAATTCATTTCTTTTTTCTCATGCTTTGCTATAAGCAGTCAGGAGAAACCAAGCTGCTCCTTCACTACTTTGCTTAGAACCCTCCTCAGTTACATATCCAATTTCATCACTAGCAATTTCTACCTCCCACAAAACACCAGAAGAGCAAAACAATTCAGACAGGTTTGCAGACACTTTATAACAAAGGTCTCTGTTTTCTAATAACAAGTTTTCATTTCCATCTGAGACCTCACCAAAATGACCTTTCCATCCACATTTCTACAAACAACATTTTGCAAAATTATCTCGTATCCATGCGTACTTCAAAACATTCTATTATTTACTGTGGCAATTTCTACTGGTGCCGTTTGTGTTTCTAGGTATATGATCATGATATCTACAATTAAAATCCAAAACAAGTCATTTCATGTCTTCTTTTCCAATGTTTCTACTAAGTCTTTCATTTACTTACCTCATTAAATTTGATTCTGTTTGAAATCAGACTGGAACCTGACTTATATCAAATAAAATTCTAACACTTTCATTGTGACTCCATTAAAATTTCATTAAAGTATAATGACAAAAATGTTTATCTCTGCCCAGCTTTGTATATTTAACTTCCATGACATTAGTAATTTTTCTAATTATAATAATGCTTACCGTATTTTTCTTTAAATAGGGTTAATAATATTTAAGGAGTTTCCTTCTCACCTTTTCTTGCATCTAGAAACCACCTGGGGTAACCTGGAGTCTACTAACCAGAAGTATCTTCAAAGAATGAGGTTTAGAAGCAGCTAAAATGAGCAATGGCTTACAATAAAGCTCTAGCTTATATTATTGTAATAATACAGTATATAATACATATAACATACAAAATATGCGTTAATCAGCTATTTATGTTATTGGTAAGGCTTCTGGTCAATAGTAGGCTATTAGTAAAATTTGGGGGAACTCAAAAGTTATACACAAGTTTGTGACTGGCAGGGAGTCAGTGCTCCTAACTCCCACGTTAATTCAAGGGCCAACTGTACATATGTATCACATCTCCTTTATCCATTCACCTTTCGATTGACACTTAGGTTGTTTCCATATATTGGTATTGTAAATAAAGTTGTATTGAACAATAGCAACAAAAATGAGTAATGGCTTCTTATAGGCAGACTGGTCTTAAAAGGCTGATGGGGCTCAGTTTTTTTAACTGTGGCAGAAGAGATCCACAATACAATCTCATAATTTCATAGATGCTTAGAGTCAGTGACAGTGTAGTTTTTAGTTTGAAAGACCTCTCAGTAGTTGACATGTTACCTGGTTATGTATCTTTGTACTCTGGCTCCTATCTTTTGTAGAGACGTACTAACTGCTTGGTATTCTTAAACAAATTTATTTCTTTTAGGAACAGCCAGAAGGGGTTTTGTAAGTTCATAGCTCACAATTCTGTGCCATAATGAGAAATGGGTGCAAAGGACCCTGCAAGAAATGGGAATTTGGGATTGATTTTGTCAACTGGTTTGGACTGAAGGCAGTAAGGATATGGTTTATACTTACTATGACCTATTGAGTGTGTCCACCCAAAATGTATATGTGAAAATCTTAATGCCCACTGTAGTGATATTAGAAGGTGAGGCCTTTGGGGGTGATTAGGTCATGAGGGTGGAGCCCTCCTAAATAGGATTACTGCCTTCATAAGGAGGCCCTGGAGAAATATCTACACTCTTCTGCCCTGTGAGGTTACAACAAGGGTGCAGAAATAGGCCTTTACTAGAATATGTTGGCACTCTGATCTCAGACTTCCAGCTTCCAGAACTGTGAGAAATGAATTTCTGTTGTTCATAAGACACCCAGTCTGAAGTATTTTGTTAATGCAGCCCAAAATGATTGAGACAATACTGGAATATGGGAAATTGCTAGTCCTTGACTACAATGGCTACCCAGGGAATTTTCACTTTGCTTATTGAAACCAAGGATCAATGGCTGCTAGCAAAGACCACTGTGAAGGCTACAAGAAATATACATGGACAACTGGGTTGGATCAGATGCTTTAGATAGTACTGAGGCATTTAAAAAACATGTTAAGTTCAGACACAGATTTGTAGTTTCAGCGAACTCAGACTTCCTTAAAATAATATGTTCATATGATTTAATTTAGAGATATTATAACTAAAAATCACATTCATGGTAGGAACCTTTGGCTTGCTGATTTGCAGCACTTGAATTCAGAATTTTATGAGGTCTTTATGTGAAAATTAAGGATTTTTGGGTAGGAAACTGAATCATAAGATTGCGGTGTGGAAAATGAGAAAATGTAGGTGACTCAAAGGATTCCCTAATCTTTTGGGCCTCCTATCATCCCCTACCTATCAAAGCTGCTTTGTCTTCTTTAAATCCCTGTAATGACTTTCTGTAAGGTGATCGTCTTCCAAGGAAAAGTAAGTTCTCATACACCATCTTCCCTAGTACTCATTTCCATTAGATCCTGGAAGCCAATTACACAATCAAACCCAGAACAAGAATTATATATCAAATAGAATTGTAAGGATTTCTTTCTTTAATATCTGCCTTGAATTTGGAAATATACATAGGAATGAATGCAATTAGAGCAGGACCAGGGAGAGAAAAACAACTGTAGATTGTTCTAAATTTTCCAGTATGTTTTCACTCAAGTCTTTGGATTCAATGAAGGATCTTGAGTAGCTGTGAATGGTTCTAATTCCTGCTGACCTTCATAACTGGCATATATCATCAATGGTGTTCTCAATTAAACAAAGTTGAAATGCTCAGAACTTTGTGTTATAATGTAAAGAAGGACTTTAAACACTTAGAAATATTTAAGTGGATTATTTTTGTATAACATGTTTACTCATCCCTTATCCATGAGCTTGAGAATGCCTGTGGGGCAGTCCCTTCACCAGGACCTGGGTCATACATTCATGAGAACAGCACCCACGATCTTGAAAGGTTCTAAATGACGGTCCTCTGAGGGCCAGGGATACAAGTAGGAAGGCCACCACCTGAGCCTTGTTTTCTCATTATAATGTGGATATTGAAATCTTGGGGCAACAGAGGCCAGAAGCAATACTTAATTGCCAGAAGAAATAAGAATGCTACTAATGGAATAGGTACCATGGTTAAGGACAAAACCAAAATAGTTTAATCCTTAGGGATGGTTGGCAGTCACTGATCAATGTACAATACCCAGTACAGAAACAGATGGGCAGGTCATTAAGGTCCTACATGAGCTATATTAAAAAATAAATAAATGGGGCAGTTGGGTGGCTCAGTCCGTTAAGGTCTGACTTCGATTCGGGTCATGATCTCACTGTTCGTGGGTTTGAGCCCAACATCAGGCTCTATGCTTATGGCGCGGAGCCTGGAGCCTGCTTTGGATTCTGTGTCTCCCCTGCTCTCTGTGCCTCCCCTGCTCATACTCTGTCTCTCTCTGTCTCAAAAAATATTAAAAATAAATAAATAAGGCAAGGTCATATAACTAGAGTTCCAAAATGACTACCATGCAAAACCGGTTTCCCTCACCAAGATGCTAATTCCACTCTGCTTCACCTCTCCCTCCCACTTGCCCCCAGTGAGATGAAATCTTAAAACAGTTTCACTTTTTCAGCATCTTTTCCTTCTCTTCCCCAAACAAATCTGAGATTTTGCTGATATGGTTTATTACTTTCAGTTATAGAACATTATAGAATTTCCCTTCTAATATTTTATTTCCATGTCAAGAGAACTTAGTTCACATTTATACCACATATTCTCAGGTTAGGATAATCAATTTAAAGTCTCTCTCTCCTACTAAACTTCTTGTCACCTTATAGCTTTTAATTTTTTTTTTTTTTCAACATTTTTTATTTTTTATTTTTGGGACAGAGAGAGACAGAGCATGAATGGGGGAGGGGCAGAGAGAGAGGGAGACACAGAATCGGACACAGGCTCCAGGCTCCGAGCCATCAGCCCAGAGCCTGACGCGGGGCTCGAACTCACGGACCGCGAGATCGTGACCTGGCTGAAGTCGGACGCTTAACCGACTGTGCCACCCAGGCGCCCCTATAGCTTTTAATTTTTGAGACAAGAGTTAAAATTTACTTCAAGGGAGCACTTGGGATTGGAATGATAAGTATTTAGGTGTCTTTCAAATGATATGTTTGAAAAATTGGTGACTTCTCTAAGCCAACAACTTAGTTATTAAGTTAGAAAAATAAATTATTATAAAAATTTTAAGATTGAAATTTATTATAAAAATATGTTATCAATACCCCTCACACCCCTTTCTAAGAAGGAGTAATTCTGTAAGTTATGACTATTTCAGAGTTCCCACTGAGGGAATAAGGATTCCATCCAGAGCTGTTAGAAGTCACAGGAGAGAGGGAAGACTGGATAGAAGAAAAAGTAGTGAGGGTTTTGTATATATGTGTGAAATACTACCAATTCCTGAGTTTCAACCCCTCACCCCTCAAAAACAAAGATAAACAGAAACGATTTTGTGTTATTTATGGAAAATAACAAGCAGACTGGCTCTGTATGTGTTAGTATGTAGTGCTCACAGATGAGGGCTCATTTTGCATTTAGGGTGTGAATGTATCTCTCTACAAATATGATTGTGTACTGGTAAAACACTGTAATTATTTTTTATTGATATCTGTTCAATGATTTAGGCTCTTTGCCTTCCAGTAAGTCAATTTTCAAATTTTAGTGATATGAAACACATCATCACTAAAATAATTACTTACCAAATATTGGAATTTATTTTTAAGTACTCATTGTTATCATAGAGATAATCCTAAATAGACGGTTTCCACCATTTCAGGGTCTTGTAGAAAATTAAAAGTGTTAAAAAAAACTAAAACAAATAATTAAGCAAAAGTATGCATGTAGTCTACATAAGGCTGCCTGACTTACATATTCAGGACCTGACCAAAATAATGTTGTGATTCATCATTATTTAGTTACTTAGTTATTTAAGAGAGAGAGAGAGAGAGCAAGATGGGGAGAGGGACAGAGGGAGATAGGGAGGAAGGGAGGGAGGGGGAGAGAGAGAGAGAGAGAGAGAGAGAGAGAGACGGAGAGAATCTTAAGCAGGCTCCATGCTCAGCCCAGAGCCAGATGTGGGGTTGGACCCCATGACCAGGGGATCATGACCTGAGTTGAAATCAAGAGTAGGACACTCAAACAACTGAGCCACCCAGGTGCCCATCATCATTCTTTAAAAACGGTTTTTGTGTGTGGTCAATTTCCTGTCATACTATAAGTGCTGGGATGGGCTGCACAGTCATAGACTACAATTTGTTGGGAGAATTTGAATGGTGTCTTGTGGACAGAAACACACCGAGACAGGTGTGGGACTCTACGTTAAAAAAAATCTAAATGGGAAAGATAGGCTTGAGCAACCTGTAACAACAGATTGAAGAGAAAGAGCTAGAACAGCAGCTATCCATGCTTCTAGGTATGGTGTATCTTCCTGTGAGATGGCTCAACAGGTAGCTGTGTAGATCTGAATGAGTCATGAGTTGCCCAGATTTCTAGTTAAACATTAATTTGGGGGTGTGCCTGTGAGGGTGTTTCCAGAAAACACCAGCATTTGAATTGGTGGACTGAGAAAAGGAGTGTCTACCCTATTGTAGGTGGGCATCACTCGGTCCTCTGAAGGCCTGATGAGAACTAAAAGGTGGAGGAAGGTTGAATTCTCTCTTCCTGCCAGACTGGCTTATTATCTAAAACATTGTTCTTCACATGACTTTGGGCTGGGACTTATACCCCTGGTGCTCCTGGTTCTCAGGATTTTGATTTGGACTGATATCTACACCACTAGCTTTCCTGGGTCTCTAGATTGTATACAGCAGATCTTGGGACTCTCAGCCTCTATAGTCATATGAGCCGATTCTTTAAAACCAATCCATTTCTCTCTCTCTCTCTCTCTCTCTCTCTCTCTCTCTCTCTCTCTCTCTTCTCTGTCTCCCCCAACCCCTCTCCTATTAGTTCTATGTTCCTGGAACATTCTGACTAATCCAAGTGATCTTGGGCAGACGCTCAGTGAGTCTGGGTAGAGTGTTGGTTAGAACAGAAGCAAGAGGCAGATAGTCCACTTTTGCCCCCAAGGGAAGATGTAGAGTGTGTTCCTCAGGATTGGAGGAAAAGGAAATCTCCAAAGAGCCCACAGAATTGCCATATCAAATGAAAAATGGGTGAGCTGGTGATCATGTAATAAACTAGAGCACCAGTCAAAAAGGATCTAATCGTCCCTTGCCCCAATCACAGGGAATATAGAAGCTATCTATGATGGGAAGACAGACTAGCTTCCTTTTTGTACTGCTACCCTGCAGAATATTGTATTGGGCCCTTTTCGGGAATGGGAAATACTTTATATCAGATAAGAAGGTGAAACTTTGAAATTAGTTCAGACTAGTCTTTCTCAACCTGAATCTGAGAGTTTCATACCAAAAAGTGTTCTGAAAAGCCATGGAGGTACGTGATATACCATCCAGAAACACGTTTGAACACAGCATTATAGAAAGTTAACTGTCTGAATTCTATTGAATCCTACCCATTCATAGAAGTTCAACAAATGATTTTCCCCCATTTCCTTTCAAAATACTTAGTAGGGAAATATTCACAGATGCAGGAATATGTTTTAATGATCTGTGGGGTCTGAGAAACACGGCTCTGGAGGCCAGGTGTGTAAGGGAAAAATGACGCAGGGGCAAAATGGCATAAATTTGTGGTAGTAGGAATCTTCAAAGTTATAGTCATTTTTAGAGCTCTCTGATTTTGTCCTGCCATCAGGGTAAATAAATTGGAATTTCCTATTTGTGTGTTTCCACTTAGGGGTAAGGTTTTTAATAATAACATATTTCCTCCAACTGTATCAAAAGATTTAATGGTGATAGAAAAAGGGTGCTACGGGTGAAATTAGAAGAAAGTTAAAAGTCAGTGCTTCTTTTGTCTAGAATGTTATGCCTTTCTGTGCAGCCATCTTTGAATTATCAAGAGGATAATTCAATCTCTGAATATAATATGAAAATTAATATGTTCATAAATGTGAGGAATTTTTAGGAGAATCCTCATATGAAACAGGGATTTTATTGATGAAATTTAGAAAGGAGTTAAACATGGACATACAGATATAGATACAGATACACACATGTAAGTCTGCAGTCTTGTGGTGGTGTGTACAATTATAATTTATGTATATAAAATTTAATAACTATTCAAACTTCAAAGTAGTTCTTTACAGGAGTGAAGACTGGTATTCCATTATTTTCCTTTTCTATATTCTTTTGCTTTTGCTTTAGAAAATGCAATAAAATTTTGCTGGGAATCATTGAAAAGTATTTTTAAAGGAATTGAGAGTTAACAAAGTATAATACAAATTTATATATAGATTTAGAAATTTCTGAAAGTAACATCAATAAATGCATAGTGTTAATTTTCCATTATTACAATGTGTTAAGCATTAAATATATTAAGCTTTAACTTTAAATAGGTAACATTCAACTTCAAATATTGAGTGAGAATTATTTAATTGCATCATTTGGTATATTTTCCTCCATTTGAGTTTTTTTCTTTAATTTCTTGAGGAATTCTGTAAAGAAATTACCTATGATTGAATATATCTATAGTTAAGTATTGGGTAAATAAATATGTTAAGTAAACACTAAAACTCTCAAAGAATATCTATTTCACTAATCCCCTCCAAACTGCTTACTTATGAAAGCGGTGGTTAATTAGTGGTTCTCTAACCTGACTGCACATTAAAATTATTTGGGTACTATTTATTTATTTATTTATTTATTTATAAATGTTTATTTATTTATTTTGAGAGAGAGAGAGAGAGAGGGAGAAGAGAGAAAATCTCAAGCAGGCTCTGCTCTGTCAGTGTGGAGTCTGATGAAGGGCTCAAACCCATCAACAGTGAAATCATGACCTGAGCCAAAATCAAGAGTTGGTTGCTTAACCAACTGAGCCACCCAGGGGTCCCCGGGTACTTTTTAAAGATACAGATGTCCAGAATCTATCTTCATGTAAGTGGTCTGGGATGGGACAAAGGAAATAAGTATGTTCAAAGCTCTCTAGGTGTTCCTGACCCATGATCACTAAGTAAAAGTAAATCTGTAAGCTTTGCAGTTACTATTACTAATAGTTCTTGTTCTCTAGAATTCTCTCTTCTGCATTAAAGAACCCCCCTGTAGCTTATTAGGGAATAACTAATTAATTTGTTTTTCTTATGGATTTATCCCTCAAAAAAGGTTTCCAGCATACTTGCAAAAGTAGATTCATGAATATTGAAATGGAGAAAAACTGTGTTACATGAAACGTTCTGATTTAGTTAATATGGAATATGAAGAAGAGATTTTGAAATAAAGTGTTGGAATATACGATAAAACTGACCTAAGATAAAAAGTATTCAAGATGGGGTATCTGGGTGGCTCAGTCCTTTAAGCATCTGACTTTGGCTCAGGTCATGATCTCACCATTCGTGAGTTTGAGCCCCGTGTTGGGCTCTGTGCTGACAGCTCAGAGCCTGGAGCTTGCTTCGGATTCTGTGTCTCCCTCTCTGCCCCTCCCCTGCTCACACGCTGTTTCTCTCTCTCTTTCTCAAAAAATAAGTAAACATTAAAAACAGTTTAAAAAAAAAGAAAAAGAAAAATATTCAAGATGAATTACCTGAGGTAAGTAAATGAAAGTGGCACTAGTGAAGGAAGATATGAATGAAAAGCAAAAATAGGGTTCAGAAAGAGGAACTCCTTCCAAATACATTTGGGCCCATATCTCAAATCCTGCTTTCTAAAATGTCTTTTAGCTTCGCATTAAGAGTATGTGGGCCCCTGTTTTTCCTTAGTGTGAAGGCTAGGTCCTTCTTTTCTTGTACACTGTCCTTAATAGGAATCTCATTCCAAAATTCAATCAGAATGAATGAACATATAAATAGCATCTACATGGTTTTTTTGTGCTATGTCTTTTACTTACATAATTTTAGCTAACTCTAATCCATTTTGAAGCCAAAAGTGGCTTGTTGGTAATTTAGAGGAAATCATTTGAAAATTACCAAAAAACAAAAAAAAGGCATGCTTGCAGTTTAAAGATTTTAGGAGTCATAAGAATGATGGAGTGAGGAAGACTAGAACATCATGTACAACGTGTGTGAGGCTGTTATTCCTTGTAAGTAAAAAATGCCAAGTACATGGGCAAATTGACTGTAGTATGGTTAAGCTCTGACCTGAATTGGGCCTGATAGCCTTGCTAAAGATTTAAATTGAACATACAGTGAGAAAAATAAGAAATTTCCTGGGTCAGGTAATGGCTGAGGGCATCGGAAGAGACTAAATGAGTGCAAGTTCAACAAATTACTTCCTGAATAAAAGATGCCATATCTGGTAAATGCCTTCCCCGACAGGACAGAAGAAATAGTTTCAACTACCACATAAAGGCTAAGATAGAGATACTAACCTAGGATGCAGAAGTTCTCAAGTTAATAAAGTATGTTTTTTCTTTATTTCTAAGTATTTCTAAGTACTTTATTTCTAAGTATTTTCAACGGTATCTAGGGTTCAAAGCTTATCTCTTCTTAAAAAGTAAGTTTGGTAGAGGAGGCTGGGTGGCTCAGGTGGTTAAGCGTCTGACTACCGAGCTTAGGTCATGATCTCACGGTTTGTGAGTTCAAGCCCCACATCAGGCTCTGTGCTGACATCTCGGAGCCTGCTTCAGAGCTTGTAGCCTGCTTTGGAGCCTAGAGCCTGCTTCGGAGCCTGGAGCCTGCTTTGGGTTCTGTGTCTCCTGTCTCTCTCTCTCTCTCTCTCTCTGCCCCTTCCCTGCTCACACTCTGTCTCTCTCTCTCCAAAATGAATAAACTTCAAAAAAATTTTAAAAGAAAGGAAGTTTGGTAAATTTGTCCTCATTAAGGAAAAAAACTATATCTGAAAAAATTCCCATGAACATAGTCCACAAGAAAATAATAAACCGGAGGAAAAATAAACTTAAAATATACTGACAGTTGAAGAGTTGTTTTCATATATAAAGTACCCACAAAAATCAGTAAGTAATAGACACCAATAAGAGATTCATAGAAAAGTCCTCGCTTTGGCAGCACACGTACTAAATTGAAACCACATAAAGATAAGACGGTCCCTGCTTAAGGATGATACACAAAGTCCTGAAGCATTCCATATTTTAAAAAAAGATAGATTCATAGCAGAAAGTGTGTAAGTAGCAACATGGAAACAGCAAGAGTTCAATAAATCACTGATAAACAAAGAAATGTCAAATAAAATGACATTTAATATATTTTTAAGTAAACTTGAAAGATTCTTGATTCTTCGAGTTGTATGGTAGAAAAAAATGCATAGATGTAATAATAAAACATTTACATATAGTTTTAAATGGTAGTTTGTGCCATACAGAGAAAAACAGATACCATATGTTTTCACTCTTATGTGGATCCTGAGAAACTTAACAGAAACCCATGGGGGAGGGGAAGGAAAAAAAAAAAAAGAGTGGGAGAGAGCCAAAGCATAAGAGACCCCTAAAAACTGAGAACAAACTGAGGGTTGACGGGGGGTGGGAGGGGGGGAGGGTAGGGGATGGGCATTGAAGAGGGCATCTTTTGGGATGAGCACCGAGTGTTGTATGGAAACTAATCTGACAAATTTCATATATTAAAAAAATAAAATAAATGGTAGTTTGTATTTTTCAATTTAATTAATTTTATTATTTATCAATTAATTAATTAATTTTTTTTTAGAGAGAGAGAGAGTGAGCTTGTGCACAAGCAGGGGAGGGAAAGACGGAGACAGAATCCCAAGCAGGGTTCATGCTAAGTTCAGAGCCCGAAGCAGAGCTTCATCTCACGACTGAGAGATCATGACCTGAGTCAAAATTAAGAGTCAGACGCTTAACCGACAGGGTCACTTAGGTGCTCCAAATTATGACATTTTTAATTCGACTAAAAATTTTTACTTTTATCTACTCTTAGTTTTCACAATTATGTCTGTCTTAGAACAATTCATATCAAAGACTCCTCTCACTATCAGTTATTCATCTGTATTTTCTTACAGTATTTTTGTGAACATATGTTTCACATCAGGATTAAGATGTCTTAATTCTCCTGCCCCTCTCAAATAAACAAACTCTTTCACGTGTGAATTCAGGAATGAATAATCATCTCATGTAGAGGTATTTGTCAAAATACCTGGCAAAAACAGTGAGCTCCGACCAAGAATAAAGAAATCAGTTGATAGGTGTCAATGGATTCTGACAACAGCATGTAGCTAAGATACAGTTCACCCCTGAATCTCTACTATACATATATAGTATATGCATGTGTGTGTGTGTATACATATATATATATATATATATATACACATATATACATATATACATATACATATATATACCTATCTCTATACATATATACATATATATTTTATGTATATATATATATATATATATACCTATCTCTATCTCTATCTCTATCTCTATCTCCTATGTGTAAGTGGGGCTTGACATGCCATAGTTGATGATGTGAATGACAGATGTGAGAACATAATCGGTCTTCATTCAAAATCATGAGCATAAGCTTGAAATACACACTTTAGAAGCCTCAGTTAATTTGCTAATGACTAACTCCACTTAATTGTTTGAACATAGTGAAGAAGAAAATTTGTGGTATGTAGACCAGAGGGGAAGTCTAAGATAAAGTGTTTTTAATCACACACCGTGAAAAGCTGGTAAATTCATGAAAAAAGGTTAATCTTGATGTGTCCAACTTTAAGAAATATGGAAGCTACCTGATTCTAATAGCTTCACTAGAATTAGTTTGGGTTAATATTAAGAAGTGGGTAGGGGCACCGGGTAGCTCAGTCAGTTAAGCGTCCGACTTCAGCTCAAGTCACGATCTCCCAGTGCATGAGTTCAGGCCTCCTGTTAGGCTCTGTGCTGACAGCTCAGAGCCTAGAGCCTACTTCTGACTCTGTGTCTCCCTCTTTCTCTAACCCTCCCCTGCTTGTGCTCTCTCTCTCTCTCTCAAAAATAAATAAACAAATTTAATAATTTTAAAAAGGAGTAGGTAGAATTTTTTTCTCTGGCTATCTTCTCTCCACAACCTTGTCTTTTTCTTACTTCTCACAAGCATTCATATCCCGTAGGACAACAATATGATAAATTCATCCATACACTCTGAGATATTAAGTTCACCCTGTGGTGTTTACTTTCCAGAAAGGATCACATTAGAAAAAAATATATGGATTAATTTTAATATATATGAATGATTTTCCAACTGTGGTATTTAGATACTTTAGGCTAGATAAAAATAATAAATAGATAGATAGATACATGCATACATACACACATACTATTCGAAAAAAGAATATATTATCTCTCTTGATGCTGGTCTAGCTCCAACCCTGGTAGGCCTCTTGTTTTCCAACTTAGTAAATGGCCATCATCACCCTTCCTATTGTGTAGCTAAATATCTCAAAGTTGCCCTTGCCCTCTCTTATGTTGAATCAAACTCAAGGCTGTACTGATTTTTATCTCCCAAATATGTCTCACATAATTTCACGTCCACCCATCTCCAGGCACTCCACCTTTGTCCAGGCTATGTATTTCCCCCTGGATTCACTGAATAAACAAGTTCAGATTATTTGCAAGAGCAAATGGGCATTTTCAGTACTACTGAAGATAATGTTTTGGAAAAAAGCATATTGAAGTAACAAGCACTTCAAGACTAGTAATACAAGGATTTGCCCAGTCTCCTTGGAGGTGTGAAACCTTCAGCACAAGGGTTCTTTTTAAGATATCAAAGGGGAGAAATATTTCAGGCAATAATTTGATAAATCTAATAAAATTGTGCTTTTTATTTTGTGTCCACCTAATTAAAGCATCGACTAATCTTAGCAGAGAAGGTTTTTTAATCTAATTAAGTTTGTCAAAAGCCTTCTAAGAGAATTTATGATCCACAAAATATTAGTCTAGTAGCATGCAATCTGGCAGCACTTCTAATTGTTTTGCAAAGATCTTTTCACCCAAGTGATTAAAATGATGCACTGCCCCCATCCCTATATCCAGGTGTAATAATCTCTGAAAATTTCATGGATTAATCATGTTTTCAGTTAGATCAAAACTCCTAAGAATTAGAATTTTAATTGCCTCAGAGTAATTCTACTGAGCACAATATTATATAGGAATATACTTTTGGAAGTGTGTGTGTGTGTGTGTGTGTGTGTGTGTGTGTGTATTACTTTCTCTTTTGCTTCCCATTGTAACTCTTTAGAACAAGTTGGTAGGTTGGTAGGAATTATTATAGCTCCCAATTTATATATTGAAGGAGTTGAGTCTTTGAGAAGTGTTTCGATTTGCCTTGGATCTTAGAACATGTGAGCAACATAGCACTCAGGAAAATAAAGGACCAAGTGAGCACACACGTGCTAATAAAACTCAGTACAGGCAGTTCTTGGAGCTCAATGATTATGTAAGGCTTTAAATAAAGTCTCCTAAATCTAAACCAAAATAAATATAAGTACTAAGAGTACAAGTCAGAGCAACTTCTACTTTGCTCTTCCAAAGGTATTTTGAAATGGTTTTGAACATACAGTAGCCCTTTCTCAACTGCAAGGATAAGTTCTAGGACCTCCCCCCAACCCCAGTGGATGCCTGAAACTGTAGATAAAAATGAACCTTATATATATAATTTTTTCTTATATATACATACCTAGGATAAAGTTTAATTTATAAATTAGGCACAGTAAGATATTAACAACAATAACTAATAACAAAAATAGAAGAATTACAACATACTGTAATAAAAGTTATGTGAATGTGTCTTTTTTCTCTCAAAATATCTTACTGTACTGTACTCACGCTTAATCTTACAATGGTATGAGATGACAAAATGCCTCAGTGATGATGTGAAGTGAGGTGAATGACACGGCACTGTGACATAGCATTAGGCTACTATTGACCTCCTGACAATACACCTTCAGGAGGATCTTCTGCTTCCAGACCACAGTTGACTGTGGGTAACTGAAACCACAGAAAGTGAAATTGCAAATAAGGGTAACTACTGTATAGTTAAATTTGATGAGAGAGAGAGAGAGAGAGAGAGAGAGAGAGAGGGAATGTGTGTGTATATTAGAAGTCACAAACTCTATGGAGCAAACTTTACTTTCTAATCTAAAAATCTTCAATATCTCCACTCCTTTCTTACAATTTAATTACATCTATACTTAGTATACCTTGGAGCAACTAATATCTTAGTTTCTCTTTATTTTAAACATTTTTAAAATGTTTATTTAATTTTGAAAGGGGGGGGGTGAGTGGGGGAGGGGCAGAGAGAGGGAGACACAAAATCCGACGCAGGCTCCAGGCTCTGAGTTGTCACCACAGAGCCCAACATGGGGCTGGAACTCACGAACTGTGAGATCATGACCTGACCCGAAGTCAGACGCTTAACCAACTGAGCCACCCAGGTGCCCCAGTTTCTTATATAAGCAGAAAACATAAAATGAGTCAGGACGGGAGTAGAGAAGCATATCTTGTAAGAGGGAGATTTTGGGGGAGTTGACTACTACTAAAACCAATTATTTTTTAAGTCAATTTGATTTGCTAAAATCTGTAAATGTTGTAATTGTTTCCTTCAGCACAAGAAAGACAAACATGGAGTGAAATGAGTTCACTTTTCTAATAGCATTTTAAAAATTATTTTAAGTTCAATGAAATCAAAAGAGAAATCAATTCTAACTGAGCAAGTAGTTAGAGGTGGAGTGGCACTTGCACTCCACTGAAGGTTGTGTATAGAAATTTTCCAAGGGGAAAAAAATGACAAATGCATTCTCAATTAGGAGACTGTGAGTCAATAATTATCTGAGGACCTCTAAACATGTTGTTATGGCTTAACTTTAATACGTGTGGGGGAGTTTGGTAGAACATAAGACTGGAAAGTTAGTTTGGAGACAGGTGACAAAAGCCTTAAACGTGATGCTAAGGAATTAAGATTTGTTTTTTCCTCAAGGTTAAGGATTGAGAAAGGGTTGTGATTTGCATGTCAACTCTGATTGATAGTGACTCCCCAGACCCTGCTATTGAGAGGCATTTTGGGCACCAGTGTGAACTTAGTGATCTGTTTAAATCAGCAATGTCTTCCATTAGTAAAGGAAAGGTTGGGAAGGAATGCATGTCATGTCTGATCAGTTGGTTTATTCCACAGTCTGAATTAGGTAGGGGTCAAGCATGACATGATTTTGTTTGCCTCCCATCACTGCCTAAAACCATGCTATACCAGATGTCCCTTCCTTACTCTTACTAATATCTGGATAAATCTTACATTTGTCCATTAACTTTCCAATATAAGAACTGAGAGTCTGTGTTCTCACGCAGAGTTTTAAAAGTAAAATTCAGCCTAATTTGTGTTAATTTTCTATACATTTCAACATATTTTTTCACCTTTCTCCTACCTGATGGCTAGTCCATTGGTTTGAGTCTTGCCAAGATTATTTAAACCAGCTAACTTTCTTGGACCACAGTTTCTGGTCTACAGGAAACTGACTTACCTTTGCCACAATAAATACAGCCTGTCCCATTGTCTCCTCTCTCTCACAGCTCTGCTTTCTCTGAGCAATTTGTTTCCCATTGCTTAAATAAGATGAGGGTAAACCAGTCTTTTGCTGCCTCTTTTTGCAGTTGTAATTACTTTATTAGCAGCCCTCAAACAGGGATTTTGAGAACAAACAGACTGTTAAGAAGGGAAAGTATGGCAATGGGATGTGACACAGTGAAGAGAAAACAGCTAAGAAATGGGGCTTTACAAGCCAGCTGCCACTCTGGGCAATGAGCCTTCTTCCCACTGGGTCAACTCTGAGAGTCCGTGTATAACCCATACCTCAGATCTATTAGACCCAAGAGGCATAGAGTCTGGTATATTCATACACCAACTCCTATCCATCACTGTTGAGTGCTATTCATGGTAAGGGTGTATTAATTACCAGGCACTTTTGCCTGCTGTATAAGTGACAAAGCAATGTCCAGGGGCCAGGAAAAGCTCTCAGGCAAAGTGATTAAGGTTCTGACAACTGGAAATCCAGTGAGTATTCCCTTGAAGTGGAAATATGGGCAAGATCCCAACAACATCTGCTACCCTGCCTGAAAAAGACATCTCAAAGTCTAGGAAGGGCTCCCTTGGAGGCTTTCTTCTGTGACTTGGGGAGTGTTGCTCACGAAGAAAGAGGCAAAGGCCAGAGAGAACTTTTCTGAATCTTGTGACTCCTAAAATGTCTCCAGCTTCAACAATTTTTTTCCTGTGAATTTCTACTCTTCTGCTTCTATCAACTGGTAATGGACATGGGGCACTTTGGACCACATCTTATAAAGCCATAACACTCATTGAAGGTTTGAGTTGTATAATATCAGCGTACCTAGCATCTATAAAAATATGTATTCATGCCACAGCTTTTCGTAATCATCAACCACATTTATATAATTTCTGTTCTCACTGTTTTAACAAAATATGCTTTCCATTTATATTCATAGTCAAGTACTGTGGCTTTGTAAAAAGCAATTTCATTCTAATTTCTAATAATTTCTTTTCAGGCTTTCAAAATGATAGACAAAATCTTGAGGAGATGAAATATAGATCTAATGAGTGGCAAATCTTTAAAAAATTAATTTTAAAAATTCTGATATTGCTATTTATTTCACCAAAATAAAACTTTATTTCACCAGGAAAAAAATACAAGTGCTATAATAAATTCTAACTTGTGGGTTTTTTTTTCTGATTTGCAATAATTGTAATGCTTATGGTATCTTAAGTACAGAATTTAAAAATTGCTCACCCAGAATTATTTTCAACTTAAAAATGAAATGCTCTTCCGAAAAGCTTTAACAACTTTGGTGTTACACTTACCTAGAGAAATTTTAGTTAATGTTTGATTTAAATTCCATCAGCTGGATATTTTTATATATAACTCACACTTTTGTCCAACTCCTCTTCATTCACTCCCTAATGTTATGTCTTATGTGATTATCTCCCACACTAAATTACAAGTTTCTTTAAGGACAGAGATTGTCTTTCTTAATGTTAGATTATCAACCTCCCTACCACCCTCCAAATCCCAGGTCTTATAAGTGCTTTGCCTAAAAGCTCTCTATATATTACTTTTAGCACAAAAATAAAATCTGAAAGTTTGAAATACCATTTGCAGAGGATTTTGTTTTATCATCTTCATTCCTTTTTGCCCTTGAAACATTTGTGGAACATACAAGATAACAAGTGGCTAATCATTATTAAATTGATAGATATTCATTAAAATCATCTTAATGTAGTGCTTAATGTAATGCTATCCTATATGCATGCACTGGTAAGTTAACTTCATTTTGTGCTCTTAAAATGATTAACCGAGAAATACTCTGGTATATACAAGTTTCAGCCCCTTTCCCATCAATAATACCCTTAATTGTGAAGCTCCTAAAGGGAGATAATGGTGGCCAAAAAATATGCACATTCTGGCACCTGTATGTGGCAGCTTAGCCCCATTGGGTCTATATAATCTTGAGGGATTCCTCAAAGAAAAGCAAACCTTTCCTTTAACTTAATATATTTAATTGTGTAAATTTTGCTTGCTAATATGGGTTAATTGTACTGAATTTATTTAATGCTATGGAGTATTTGAAATGATCTCCTACTTTAGAACATTATTATTATTATTATTTATTATGATTTTGCGATCTAATCATTTTGTTTGTAAGCATTAATTTATAACTGCACAAAAGAATTTTGTATGTCAAGTGACCACTATTCACAATCTAAAAAACATAGGATAATTGGCTAAAAGCAGACACCAGTCTGCTTAAATTGAAAAAATATACAGTTATTAATATTAATGGGAGTTCACATTATTCAATGCTTATTTTGTGCTGGGAATTTTTTAAGTGCATGACACACAGTCTCTCACTAAATCCTCCTAACAAACTTATACTGGAGATTCTATAATTCTTTTCATTTTACAGGTGAAATAAGTCTCTGCAGTTCAGTAACTAATGATTGTCACTCAGCTAGAGAGCAGGAGAGACAAGATGTCAGCATGGGGGTTCTGATGGAAGGGCCTATATTCTAACACAGTCCTCTAAGTAGTTATAGAGAAAAACAGACACGTTTTTGGAAAGCTCTATTATTAGATTTGCGTTATCATTGAAAGAAATTAATCTTACTTTTGTTCATTTTTTAAATTTTTTAACATTTTTATTTATTTTTTAATTATCTTTTTTTTTAATGTTTATTTTTGAGACAGAGGGAGACAGAGCACGAGCAGGGGAGGGGCAGAGAGAGGGGGACACACAGAATCTGAAGCAGGCTCCAGGCTCTGACCTGTCAGCACAGAGACCAACGAGGACCCCAGCTCACCAGCTGTGTCCAAAGTCAGACGCTTAAACTACTGAGCCACCCAGGTGCCCCACATTTGTTCATTTTTAACAAATGTTAAGTTCGTCCTGCAACAAGTATATTGTAACTACATGATTAAAAATAACATCGCCCACAACATTTATTCATTAACTCATTGTTGACCTCGGGTGGCTCTAAGTGTCAGAGACAATGGCCTTCTATCTACAGGCTGCATTTAGCTCTTGGATTAATTCCACTAACCCAGGGACTTCAAGCTCTATGGGGCAATGGCACCCAGCCTTGAGAATAATTCTTTCACTGGCAGGGTGCTGTGGCTACCTGCTAAGGAGTCAGTCAGCTGAACATCTGCCATTGCAGAGTTATGGACCCTCGTCCGGTACCTCCAAATTTCTTTTTTTTTTTTAATTTTTTTAAAATTTTATTTTTTTCAACGTTTTTTATTTATTTTTGGGACAGAGAGAGACAGAGCATGAACGGGGGAGGGGCAGAGAGAGAGGGAGACACAGAATCGGAAACAGGCTCCAGGCTCCGAGCCATCAGCCCAGAGCCCGACGCGGGGCTCGAACTCACGGACCGCGAGATCGTGACCTGGCTGAAGTCGGAAGCTTAACCGACTGCGCCACCCAGGCGCCCCCGGTACCTCCAAATTTCAAAGGGCTCTAAAGTCAGGGGGTTGGTGTATTAAGATTCTACATGTGTCTTCCTCTAGCATAACTGTCGTGAAACCTACTGAATCTCTTTTTTCTCTTTCTTTCCTCCACGGTTCTTCTCTTCTTGCTCTTCCATCCTCACCATCTAAAACTCTTAACGTTTTATTTCTCCTCTCTCTAGCATCTAGATATTTTTTCTATTTTTTTCATTCAGTTTCCCCCAATTTTTATTGATAAATAATTGACATGCATGGCTGTGTAAGTTTAAGGTGTATAGTAAGATGTTTGATTTACATATGTTGTGAGATGATTACAACAAATAGGTTCAGTGAACATCCATCATCTCATAGATACAATAAACAAGAAAAAGAGAAAAATTCTCCTTGTGATGAGAACTCTTAGAACATATTCTCTTAACAACTTTCCTTGATATTGTGCAGCCGTGTGAACTATAGTCATCATATTGTATATTATATCCCTAGTATTTATTTGTCTTATAACTGGAAGCTTATGCCTTTTGGTCACCTTCCTCTTCAACAACACTTAGTACTTTAAGAAGCAGAAGACTGAAAGAAACATAGTTGATTCCATCTCCAGGAAGAACTAAGTATAAATTTTAACATATTTCTTCTCCTTAATTGCTAAAGATCCAAGAAAATTAGTATTTTAAGTAGAAAAGAATCTTACACTCGCCCTCTACATTGTGAAATTTTTCATATTATTTCCAAAAATCCTTGACCCAAAATATTTTACACTTATTCATGGCTGGCCATGCAAAAACTGTGGTCAAAATTTAAAAAGCTTTCTAAAAGAATGCACACAAGAAATGCTAAAATTGGTATGACACTGTATGTGTCAGTTATCTAATGTTGCATAACAAATCACAATGGATTTTCAAAAAATGACAATTTTTAATACTCACAGTTTCTGTAACTCAGCTATTCAGACTGGGCAAGCAGGAACCATTTACCTATCCTCCATGGTATGTAGGGCCCAGTTGGCTGATATGAAGGTTGGGGCTATAATCATCTGAGGGCTCATTTACTCAAATGTCTAAAGGTTTTTACTAACTGAATATCTGTTTTTCTCCATGCAGCCCCCCTCTAAGAGGCTTCTTTCTGTGGTCTCTCAGACCTCCTCCACATGGTCTCCCCATGGTGGCTGAGTGGGAGGGTGAACATCCTAAGAGGGAGCCAGGAAGAACCGTATCAGGATTTATGACGCAACACCTGAATGCATATGGCATCCATTTCAGCATTTCCTATTGGTGGAGGCATCCTAAATCCTACCTCCTTTCAAGGAGAGGGGAGATAAATTCTGTCTTTTGTTTGGAAGTGGTAGGTTTCTGGAGGGGCATTTGGGACCAGAAATCCTGGTGTGCTATTTTTGGAAAATATAATCTGTCAGAGGAATGTTTTGTGTTCTCCATTTATAAATGAACTATACACTGCAGTATGTTAATGGTGGTTTCTTATGTATGTGGGATTTACGCTTGAATTTAATTTTCTTGGTATTTTACTATACCTTGCAAACATTCATTCAGAAATAATGAACATGTATTACCTTTGTAATAGAAAAAGAGAGAGACAGAAAAACAAAACAAGAGATGCTTTTGTGTATTTTTTAAGTCATGAGAAAAGAAAAGCTAGAAAACAAAGCTCGGGATCAACCAAGCAGTCCCTGTGACAGCTGCATTTTGCTCTCTCATTACCTTCCCATCCTGCCTTTATCTGGTACAGCTGCTAGACTCGGCCCAGGTTTGTTTAAACTCGTGGCCTGAATGTTTCTAAAGCCTCGAAAGTTCTATTTCACACTTAACCACCTCTGCGCCCATCCTCAGGGAGGAGAAAGAAAGCCAGTAGAGATCCCGGAATAAAGCACAGAGAACAAATCATCCCTTGATACTTTCTACTGAAGGCTTCTCAGAAAAAAAATCTGTAAACGTTACTGAGAATGGATATACGGAAAAAAGATTTTTCAAAGATAAATGTGTAAACTACCTTCCTAATAGTCTTAGTTACCTAATGTCACTCTCAGGCTTGGATTGTTTGTTTGCTTGTTTGTTTGGAAATTTTTATGGCCCCTGAAAGCAATGATCATTTCCCTGACATATAATAAATTCCCATGATGCAAGATATCTTGCAATTTCTTTGTAGCTTGAAATTGATAATCTGATAATAAGAATGACTCCAACTGTTAAGTGTCTATACAGTGCTTTCCTATTTGGAAAGGGTTTCCGCATACATACCTAATTGTGTTTTCCCAAACTCCCCTGTAAGGTGAGCTGTGCCGGGTAACGCTCTCTGTCTTCACAGGGCAAAACATCACTTTAAACGATTTGCCCACCTTACAAGTAAGTAAAACCAAAAGAACAACAAAGGCAGTCTATTTTCTTTCTCAGCGCTAAGAAGAAAGGATTATTTTTGGTCTAAAATACCTTTTTCCTTCTTCTTCAAGACATAATAGCCAAGGGTAAAAGTGTAGAAGGTAGCGCATTTGCATATTCTAGACACAGAACTCCAGGAATGAACACTCTTGACAGGGCACCTCAATGCCATTTTTCATGTCATATGTGCCATCAACATTAAAAGGTCTTCGTTTCCAATCTTGTGCCTGACTCAAAGAACTAGGAGTATGGACACATGTTACCACACAAATGTTGCCTCCTCTTCGGTACAAGGCAGGGCACCCTGTGCTAAGAAAGATTAACTCAGGTGATTACTGCTGGTGAAGGGTTGTTCTTTGACTACTTGCTGAGAGGGTGGACCCTCGGATCACTAATTAACCAGAAGCATTATTAGGGTAGCTACTGCTTTAAAACTATTTCTAAGCTTCCCAGTTATTTTCAGGTTCCAGTGTTCCCCTTCTCCTGCCCACTTGATTGGTTTTAAATTGCAACTGTCGACTACAGCTTTCTATAGCACTTACTCATGACTGCTCCAGCTTTCAACTTTCTCTTTCCATTCAAACAGCTAAATTGGAAGTGTATAGTGCTTGATTTATATTTAGATGTATTTTTTAAATGAAGAGTTAAAAGTTAAAAGTCTGCACAGCTGCAGGAAACATTATTGAAAGTCCTTTAAAACCATTATGTAGACTCACTCAAATGGCTGCTACAAATGCACATTATAAAATCGGCCTTTTAGCTGTTCGTATTTCATTGGAGTTTGTACTATTTTCCCTCGCCATTGTCAGTATTTAATGGTAATCATTTAGTATCATAAAGCTAGACATGTTTCTCTACATAAGAATAATAACAGCAAGTATGGAAAAATAAGTGGGCAAGGAAAGAAATTTTAAAATGTCGTGGAGGATTGAGGTTAAAGCGTGCATCAAAATTAGTTCGCAGCAATATTGAAACAAACTTGCTTAAACTATAAGTACCTTTATCATTTTAAGAAAGTAGAAGTCCGTATGGAGTGTGGGATTCAGAGTTAGACTATGCAATGTCTCAGGGATGACATCACAGACCCAGATTCTTTCCATTTCTCCCCTCTGTCACCTTCAACATCAATTCAGGTAGCACTGGTTCTCTTTGTGAGGGTAAGGAGGTTATTGGTATTTGCAAAACTGCTGGGCTGTTTGCTTCCTTTCACATATTCAGAGGGAGGGGGGAAATAAAGGGTGAAAACAGGGCAATGCGGCAGAGGGAGAAGGAGGCTGGAGTATGACAGGAAAAGGGAGAGTGGAAGAAGGGAGGGAGAGAGGGAGAGAGAGAAAGAAAATGAAAGTGAGGAAGGAGGAGAGAAGAAGGGAATATAGATAAAATGAGGAGCAAGAGAAGACAGAGATTCTCTCAAAAATCTCTCTGATGGACAATAACTCTCAGGGAGGACACTGGTAATTATGCACTGACTAGCTGAATAAGATTCTAACCAACCACAGGTGAGAATAATGGCGAACCATGATGGAATTAGACCATTCACGACCTTTCCTTGGAGCTGTGTGTTAAGTCAGCTTCTTTGGAGTTTCTTGTGGGGCATGCGGGCAAGGTGAATTCTGAAATAGGGTTAGGATTCCTGTGAAAAGAAAGATGAGTAAATAGATATTGCCTACGTAGCAACCAGTGACTGCTATGTGTAGGCAAGGTTGAAAATCATGTAGTAAAACTTAGCCACATATAAAAAGATTTGACCTTTTCTTTAATATTTATTTGTTTTTGAGAGAGAGAAAGAGTGACAGACAAAATATGAGCAGGGGAGGGGCAGAGAGAGAGAGGGAGACAGAGAATCTGAAGCAGGCTCTGGGCTCTGAGCTGACAGCACAGAGCCTGATGCAGAACCTGAACTCAGGGACAGTGAGATCATGACCTGAGCTGAAGTCAGAGGTTTAGCCGACTGAGCCACCCAGGCACCCCTGACTTTTTTTTAATACTCGGTTCATATACAATTTATGAAAATCTCATTGGAAATAATTCAAGTACATTATAGACATGTAACATAGGTATATTAAACTGAGGATATGTGAAACCACTATCATAAACACTCATTTCATTTTATTTTGAGAGCTTTGGATGGATGATTATAATTTACCACTTTTATTGAATAGAATATGAGAACATCTCCTTTAAGAATTGCAGCTATTTTATGATTAATTCCCCCTACCATTATATGAAATATAATTTCAATATTGTCATAACATAAATGTAGTAATGCATTTAACCTGTACCTGGTAAATACCTACTTCAGAGTGTAATAGGTTAGGTGTTTAGAAATTATAAAAATATGGCAGAAAGGGGTTTGGTCCCCACGCTCTTAATGGTATAATCAAAGAGATAAGATGTGTATAAATAACTCCAGTGCAAGGGAGAAAATAAGCTCCATTAGAGAAGCATAGATAGACGGTAAGGGGAAACGAGGCTCTTTCCGTACAAGATTATCTATGTGAATTTTCCAAAGCAAATCTCAATTTCCAGTTCTTGTCGAAATCATTACCAGCTTTTCTTACTTTATCATTACTTATGTCATTATCAGCAGCTGCTTGCTCTTATCATATGCTAGTTTTACCTGCTTATGAGTCACAATAGAAAGACTTTTACAACAAAGCATTTAATTACTTTTTTGCCTCTAGGGAAGTTATAAGCTAAGATATTAAGCTAAAATGGCACCTATGTGCTCAGCCTCAAAAGCAGTCTTCATCCCTGCTCTCCCTGTAACACCTGAAGTAAATAATGCTATCTGTTATAGGTCTTAGCCAGTAATTTTTTTTTAATCCACAACTGTCCTAAATAGTACAAAGTTTAGACCAACCTAATTCAATATTTTGACTGGAATTATTCATGAAGTATATCCTCATATGCTGCTTTGGACACGTATAAGTAATTAATGATGCATACCCCCAGAATTAAATTGTCAGATAGAAAATAATAAATAGCATAGTAGTTAGTGAAAATGGGCATTTTTTCAGCTACTTCAAACTGAGATCTCCATTTTGAACATTAGTTTGATCATTTTATTTGAAGGTACTATGAATTCACAGAACAGGAAGAAAAAAAGAAGATGTGATCTTCAGTCCCAATTCTAGCACTAACTAGCTGGATTACATTTATAATTGTATTTGTTATCTCTGTCTGAATGTTTTCATCTATCAAATGATAAAGTTAAACCACTCAACTCTCAATATCCTCTCTTTCATGTCTAAATTCTAGAGTGAAATATTAGACGCAAAATATCAAACTAGATCACAAAACTTTCTGAAATTATGTTTAACATTATTTTTATTTATCTGCATAGAGATTTCCATATATTAACATAGGTAACTTAGAGCTGCTTTCAATTGGGGAAATAATAATCTATTTTTGTAGGAGGAAATTAATCGTTTTCACCCTTTTGAATATATCTGATCATGGGAATGTTGCTTGTACTATCTCTTTTAATTTTCAAGCAATCCTTCAAAGTAGACATTAGACTATCATAGACACTGATGAAGAAAATAAAGCAGAGTTAAAATTACTTGTCCGAGAAGATCATGCAACTAGTAAATACTAGAGGTGGAATATAAAGCCATGCCTCTCTAGGCTTTTTTTATTATAGTCAAATGAATCTGCATAATCTGTTGAGAGGCCCTGTTGAACATGTAACACTTATCAGTGGGGATGATAGTTCAGAAAAAACATATTTCTTTTCTTAGAATCATATATTTATAAACCACAGAAAATAGGTATTTCACTAAGGGTTCAGTAAAGGTTGAACAGTTTAGTTTGCCAAAACAATTCAAGTAGGGGAGGCCTGGACAGTGTGGAACAATCAGCTTTTCCTTCCTTTGTACAAGTGATAGAAAGAACTTCTCTCTAAGGCTCCAGAGAACGCTTTGAAATACTCTACAGGGTATAATGTGGGAGAATCTGGCCATAGTTTCCATTTATATAAAGAGAGTTTTTATTTTAAAAGCACTTTCACATGCATTATGTAAATATTCAGTAATGAATATTTAATCCAAAGGCAACTGAGCCTCATCTATATTTTTATGGAGCATAATTTAAGCAACTTTTAGTCTCCCAATATCTCTGCCCTCTGAAGAACCCCACTTATGACAGCCTGTTAAAAACTAGATTTAATAAATGTCCAATATCAATTCACCTTGCATATAAATAAACCACTTCATTCCAAAATACAACTTATTACAGATAGCTTTGCTCTTCTAGAGTCTGTGGGCTGCACCGTAGTACAATGGAAATAGTACACTGCAGGACACTTAGGCAACCTACTCTGTAGGGCTGAAATTGCTCAAGATTAAAATTAAAACAATAAACTTCAGCCTAGATGTGTCTTCATTACTAACGCTTTGGGTCATTTACTTTAACAATGTCAACTTACTTTCGGTCTCACATTCCGTTTAATTAGCAAAGGAAGTAATATGCAAGAGCACACCTCATGGTGTCCCATTACCTTGGAGAAATGTTTTATCTGCTCCTAAAAATAACAAGTCCAATTCTTACACCCTCTGTGGAATGAAAAGATATCTCAATGGGAAGACACCATACAAACACTAGAATAAAATTGGCTCTCAATGTCTAAAAAAGAATGTACTTAGAATGATGATAAAACAGGTACTGTGTATATTTTATACCTAACATTGTGTAAAAAAAAAAAAATGCGTTGTCTCAAACCATTACATAAAAGTAATGTTCTAACCAGAAAAGAAATTCTAACCAAATAGTGAAGGGAAGCTGAAACTAATAGAAACAGTACATATCCATTCTGGTAAAATATCAGTTTAGTTACTAACAGTGGATATGAAAATACAACATATGTTTTACTTCCAAGTATTTTGAAATTGTAGAAGAAAGGAAATCTAGCTGTATTTATCCAACCCCTGGCATGACAATGCAGCCTGGCAGTCATAATATATAATTTTTAAAATAAATAATCCAAAGAGTAGTACATGGTTTATTTTGGTTAACACAATGGAAGGCTTAAACAGTACATTGTATAAGCAGGACTCATTACACATGATCATAAAGCAAATTATTTTATTTCTCTTACGTTTATTCCGGGGTGAAGTCCTCCTCCTGCGTCTGGATAAGACAGACTGGCCCCTAACTTCTCTATTCACAATTATGTAATGAAGAGTTCTATTATCATGTAAGTCAATAAACAAGGTGTGCTCTATGGAAATGGTACTTTCTGTCCAATTTACTATAATTTTTTCACTCTCCCTCACTAGAGTCTGTTCTATGTAGTTTGTTTTAGGCCAAGGATAAGAGTTTGTAGACATCTTTCCCTACGGTTGCTCCTTCACATTGCTACCTCAACTTCTTGGTCCCTTTGGTTTTGGAATGGGAAGCAGGTAAGACAAATAAAGGGAGCAGGAAAGCACCAGACTTCTACTTTTATAAGATGGCTTCTATAATTACTGCAGATTTCCTCCTCCTGTAATTGCAAGGTCAGGTATACATTTTTCACCCATGACTTTCAGTCTCCACTCAGATCAGGCTGGCAGCAGCAGAAGTCACTATTAACTGAGGGCTTATTATATGCTGGATGTTATGCAAATCATTTAATGTACATTTTCTGATAAAGACCCACTTAGCACATTTAGGAGTAGGCTTGTTAATTTCATTAGTATGTCGAGAATGTCAAAATCAGAGAGGTTAAATGTATTCTTCAAATTATTATAGCTCATAAGGGAAGGAGGCAACAGGTAAACAAAGGACATGCTGACTCAAATGCTCTTATGTAATGTGTGATACTACCTCCCTGAATGACCTTGAATAAATGAGATACTGTGTGGAAGGTGATACAGATACTAACAACCACAGAGCCCACAAACAGAAGTTCTGCTTCATACAGTGCGTGAGTGGCTCAGTCTGTTGAGCATCCAACTCTTGACTTCAGCTCAGGTCATAATCTTGCGATTCGTGGGTTCAAGCCCCACATAGGGCTCTGCGCTAACTGTGCAGAGCCTGCTTGGGATTCTCTCTCTTTCCCTCTCTCTCTGCCTCTCCCCTGCTCATGCTCGCTCTCTCTTTCTCCCTTTCTCTCAAAATAAATAAGTAAACTTAGAAGAAAAAAAAAACTCAGCTTCTGATTCTTGGAACTAGATTTCTGTTTTTGTGATACGGTCAGGCAGGTGAGAAGTAGACTCCGTGTCTTGCTATGTTGTATTTACAAAAAAGGTTTGGTCTGATTACTGCTCCCTATCTAAATAAATATGTGTACATATACACCTACACACATGCACAAGGACACATATACAACTGACCGTCTATTCAGGAAGCACTAAAACAGGCACTGAAAATATAAATATGAATGAAATAGGATCCCTGCCTCTAAGAGCCTTGTGGTTTCACTTTGAAGACAAGATGGATTATAACACAATCAGATAAGTGTTATTAATAGATGAAAAGAAAATATTTGAAGAACATTGGGATAGCACAATTTCCTCCTTTGTCTATAAGGATTGGAGAATGAAGAGGCATTTCTGCACTGCAGGCCTTTTCTCCATTTTGCAGCTTATGTCACATTTAATTACATTCATTAGTCCATTTTTATTACTTATCTAAGTAACCCATTTATTTACACAGCATTCAACAGTAAGCATTCTTGCCTTCTTGCAGGCAGCTAAAAAATATGTCCCTGGGAGCCTGGGGGGCTCAGTCGGTTAAGCATCCCACTCTTGATTTCAGCTTAGGTCATGATCTTGGGGTTTGTGAGATCAAGCCCTGCATCATGCTCTGTGCTGATAGCACAGAGCCTGCTTGGGATTCTCTCTCTTCTTCTTTCTCTGTCCCTTCCCTGCTCATGCTCTTGCTCTCTCAAAATAAATAAACTTTAAAGACGATGTCTCAAATGGCTAAACAAATGGATGATTTAGGGATTGGACTTGTCAGAGGTGAGGAAGCCTGAGATGATCTGGTTACTAACCATAAGAAACTTACTTTTTAATAAGAGAAAAATATAAGTAAACAAATAAAAACAATTAAATGCAGAAAGTGATAAATGCTGTAAGTTTTGTGGTAAGTGGTATAAGAAATGGCCGTGGGTGTCCTGTTTTAAGTCATAATAGATTTCACTGAGCTGGCATAGCTGTATTAAAATAAGCATCCCCTTCTTTTTCTGTCTTGATTCTTCTCCACTGCATAATCAATGAGATAGCAAGCTTATTGTTATTCAGATAGGTACCAAAAATTAATGTTTGGAATCAGAGTCATTTCTCAAATGAGATTGAAAGAGGTTTCTAACGGCCATTACCTCATCAGCATTTAGCGTCTCTTTTGAAGGACAGGAGAGTATGGAAAAGAAGAATCCGAATTAGGAAGAGTGGAGATAAAAGAAAAGCCAAAGGAAAGGAATTTTTTTCATTATGCTGTAGACTTTAATGGATCTCTGTTGTCAGTCTAATTTGTAAAGATCAATGACTTCTGTTAAACGGCAGTCTGGGCTTCCCTATCTCCTTTTAATTCATCTACTCAGCACATGCTTTTCCTTTTGAAAGATAAGAACACGAGGGAGTTTTCAGATATTTTTGCTAGTCCTTTTTTTTTCTTTCAGCTATCAAATAACCTAAAATGTATATGATAATGAAAACTTCTTATCAAGGACTAGGACATGAAAGCCACCATTCGAAATACTGTCAAGATACAGGCAAACTCCAGTTTACCAGAGTGCATTTAAGTTGTATTTACAAGTTGCCAAATATAAGAAGGAAAATGAGAAATTGAGTTCAATTTTCAGAAATTTCTTAATATCTGGCTGTAAAAAACGACAATATAACTGGTTCAATTGTCACAAATTATCCTGATAGTCCTTATGTCTAAAAGGAACCTTAAAATTCTTCGTGCAAACATATTTTAGATATTCCATGGAATGTGTTCCTCATACCATGTGGAATAGAAGATATGACCCTTGTTTTTAGTTGATCGTTATCTATTTACCTAATATTTATAAGACTTTTGTCTGACACTCAACACTGACGGATCCAGCTTTTTGTTATTTCAGTGTCTTGTTTTATTAGTTTAAAATACAAGAGGAGAAAAAAATAAAAACATAAAACACAAGAGGAGAAGAAAATATATTACATTAAAACACTGATAATGGTAATTTAAATAACATTGTAAATATGTAATACTAGATGATAAATGTAATTTTATATGTAATACATATTATATATAAGTATATAAATATATATGTTATATAAAGATATACTATATACATTTATAAATAGTATATGATATTTTACTATATAAAATTTCTACTTTTATGGATTCATATATATATGAATATTTTGCTCCTCGGTTTCCACAGAAGACAGCTCATTTCCAAAAGTAAGATATTACAAATTAATGGTATTTTATTGCAAACTTTTAGAATGCAGAATATATTCTAATATTTAGTCACAGTTACCCACATCCACTGTATAAATGTTGAAAGTCCCACCATATAATATTAACATTGAGATCCTAAACAACCTTCAATCATCTAGAGAAGAATCAATTACCTTTTGCATAATGTACTATAAAGGTCAAGGAAGTTGACTAATACATTTTAAAAGAGTTTTCAATAATACATTTTGAAATCAAAGGGTTTCCTGTTTGTCTCGCTTAAAATGAAAGATAATTTACCACAATATTCCATTTTATTTGCTATGTGATTTACTTTCAAAGAATTTTGGAGTCTATGGTAAAAAGACGGTCTAAGAAAATGAAAGAGCACTGTGACAAGAGTCAAACTGACTTGGGTGTGAATCTCATCTCTGATGATCAAGCAGATTTGTAATGGCAAAGCAGAAAAAGAGAACCTAAAAGAAAGGTGTATGCTCAATTTTTTTTTTTCTTTCATTCAGCCTTGCAGCTGAAAGAACCCAGCAGAGTTCAACACCTAGGGCGTAGGCTCAAAGAGTGGTACTGGGAGCCACGTTTATACCCTCATCACAAAAACTAATTGTACTCATGTCCCTGGGGCAAAAAGCAAAGGAAACAGAATTTGTTAGAAAGTCTCTAAGAAACCCAAATCAGTGCTACTGACTGGCACAGACCCATTCATTCTGTCTTTCATTTCCCATTCCATTCTTCTTCAATTCTTTGTTTCCTTTAAAAACAAATCACGAATAAGACATATACTTACATTGAAAAATGAGAAAAGGATCTTAAGAAAAAGGCCCTTGAAGAACAGCAATAAATTGTTAGAAAGTACGAGATGAGTTATAATGGGAGAGTTCAAACAAATACTACTCCTTAGTCTCAAAAACTTACAAAAATACGACCTTTCAAAACAAGCTCACTGCTCAGATAAGAGAAATGGAAGTTCAAGGAAGTGATTATAAGACAAAGGAAGGAGATAAAATTAATCTGGAAGTGCTAACAGAAAAAGTAGAAGTTAGAACTAAAGGCTCTACAGGGAGGAAAGCAGCATTCAATGCCACAAAAATAGAGCAAATGTGACTGACAAAAGCAGCCCGGAGACAGTGGTTAGGTGAGGATAACATAGGCGTGGAGGGACACCATGATTACGCAGGGTGTGAGGGAGGACAGGGGCAGAAATTGAGGAAATGCAACATCAGTGATCCTGACTGAGCAAACTTAAAGTAAATCGTGTGTAAAAAGCATATATATTATCTGAAATTTTGTTTTAAAAGTTTGTTTTCTAATTAAAAGGAAAACTCATTCCCTGAGAAAGAAAAATATAATAAAATAACTAAGACTATTCTGGTCAAGCTACAGAATTTCCATGGTTTAAAAAAAAAAAAGAAGTTAGGTTACATGGGGTAGAAATTCAGAATAACATCATATTCTTTCATAAAAATAGTCAGTAATGGGACTTACTGAAGATACATCTCCACAATTTGGGGGTGAAAAAATATTGGTCGCTTGTGCTCAAAAACAAACAAACAAACAAACAAACAAAACAAAGAAAAGAAAAAAAATTAAGATTCATATACAGAAGGAATAAAAAAGGGGGGGAGGGGGATGTTGAATGAAGGAAGGTTTTAGGTAAGTGAAATGAAAAATAACCAAATAGTGCAGCCACCGGTGAGATTATCTAAATAAAAGAACTCAGGAATGAAGAAGCTGTGTTTCAGACTCATAAAATGACCTCCCGAAGCAAATTCATTATAAAATACACCTCAAAATGACTGGAGTTATATTTAATAGAATTTAATATAAATTTAAAAAGAAGAAAGAGTAGGTTGTGACGATTTCCCTGTTTTTAAAGGACGGTGTCAATAGCTATAGTCCAATTTAAAATTTAAAATAGACAATTAAAGAACACATGATGATTTCACTCTAATGTGGAATTTAAGAAACAAAACAAATGAACAAAGGGGGGACAAAGAGAGGCAAACCAATAAACAGACTCTTGACTGTAGAGAACAAGTTGGTGGTTACCAGAAGGGAGATGGGGGGGGGGGTTGGGAATGGGGGAAATAGGTGATGTAGATTAAGGAGTGCACTTGTGATGAGAGGAATTTAAGTAAAAACTTAAAAAAAAAACATGATGATATTGGAACTATTTTCACTTTTCTCAACTTTAAAGGGACCTTTGTTAAGCACTACATTTTTGAGTGTATGTGTACGTGTGTGAATAAATATTTATCTTACATTCAACCATTCCTTCTCTTATACTTCTGTGGTGTTAGTTGTTAAATTTCACTAAAATAGCATAATACTTTTTATTAAATAACAATCATAGCATACTTCATTTTTCATAAAATATTATCAATCTCTCCTGCTATACATATGTGTTTATAAGAAATATCATAAATTATGGTTGGCAGATATTGATAAAGCATATTTCTGGGAGATTGGATATTCTATGATATTTTTACTAGTCTATTTCCCTGTATTTGTCCTGTATTTTCCTGTCTTCTTATAATGATCATATATAATTTAAAGAAAAATGCTTTTATTTTAGCCTTCAAAAATATCAGCATATTTCTTCCATCTCTGTATTCTATCATACTGTTTTATATTAAAATAGTGTTTAGCCATTTTCCAAAATGTTCTAATTATCAGTTGCCCAAAAATGATTTATATTCAGATTACAAATTATTCATATCCACACATTCACAAAAGTTTTTAAAGGTATACCTCCCCAAAGTCTGTTCTGGAAAAAAAAAAAAATAGCAGGTTACTCTTCATTTTAACTCAGTTTTCTACAGATGTTGGGGCCCAAACTAAATTTAAAATAGTTCACTACTTGGAGCACCTGGGTGGCTCAGTTGGTTAAGCCTATGAGTCTTGATTTTGGCTCAGGTCATGATCTCATGATTTGTGAGTTCAAGCCCCACGTAGAGCCTGCTTGGGATTCTCCCTCTCTCTCCCATGCTCTCTGCCACTCCCACATGCTCTCTCTCTCTTAAAATAAATAAATAAACAAACAAACTTTAAAAAAACCAGGTCACTATGGTATGTGTATGAGTGCCTAAAATCTCTTCCTAGGCATATTCTCCCACCCACCACCACCTCGACCCCACCACCTACTCACCACTGCCAAGTAAAAGCTTTCATCTACCCGTCTGTTTCTATATCCTTCAGATGACCAGAGTTGCACAATTCAAGCATGAAACCATAGTCAGCATGGGCTCCATGCATTCTACACCTAGATTGAGCATAAGTTAAAATTTTGGGGGTCCACAAGTCTGAGTCACTGTCGTGACTGAAGGTCTTTTGGGTACTTTAAACCAAGAAAGGTTAATAGTGTTCCCATACAAACAATAATGTATAGACAAACTCTGGTTGAATTGTTAGGGTGGGGGTCAGCTCTCTTCCTCCCTCCCTTGTTCCCTTTCAGGTAGAGGTGTGTCCATTAGTGAAACGCTCTTGGTTCCTCTTCATCCCTCCACTAACTTCTCTATTCCAGTCAGTCTATCATTACTGGTATGTCTAACAAGTCTGTCTAACTCTGAGGATGAATGAATATGTGGAAGACCATTCAATTCCTACATATTAGCACTTTCTATAATAATTAGTTCCTTTTTTATTTTATTTTTTTTTTACATTTATTTATTTTTGAGAGAGAGAAAGAGCACCAGTGGGGGAGGGGAAGAGAGAGAGGGAGACACAGAATCTGAAGCAGGCTCCTGGCTCTGAGCTCTCAGCACAGAACCCGATGTGGGGTTGGAATGCAGGAACCGTGAGATCATGACCTGAGCCGAAGTCAGACACTGACTGAGCCACCCAGGCGCCCCATTTAATAATCAGTTGCTTAATAAAGATTATACTTTGACTTTCATTCGTCTGATCCTGTATAATATTTCTCAATTGATGTATAGCCTTGGAAGAGATATAACACTGAACTTATGACTGGACCCCACCAAAGTATACTGTAAATAGTAGGAAAACATCATGAAATGGTATAATCTCCAACCCTTAGGCTGTAGGATTCTGTAAAACACTGTCTCAAAACGTTAATGCACCTTCTAAACCTTTCTCAGTGTAGTATTCTGCATGCTGTAAATACTGATTCTGTTACCTATTTGGTTGGTAAATATCATAATAAGAGTACATAGCATATTGTTATCCTTACTACTATTATATTATAATGGACTATAGGGAAAAGGCTTTCATTTTTTGAAATTACTTCTTAAAGATATACTTTTTTTTCCCTTCAATTCAATGATCCAGTTTTTTAGGTTAACATCTCTGATATCAAGATACCATACAGCATACCATAGTTTGTCAGTATTACTCTTGGTTTCTTAGTAGTATTAAAATAATTACATGTCCTTACACTTAATAGCATATTCGATTTGCTTAAATGTGGTATATGGACTGTCTTCATCTGGATTGAACTTGAAGTTTGAAAAGTGACTTTTAAAATCTTTTTTTTAATACTTACACTGCTGTTGAAATAAGCCATTGCAAATGTGAATTGTTAAAATAAAATCAAAAGAAAATGCCAGAAATATTTTGCCTCTCTCTTTGAGATGTCAGTTTGAATCAAATATCTGGAAGTCAATGACTTCTCTGAAAGTGGATATGGATGTCCTGAAGCTTAGGGGAAACCTGGGAAGTCAGAGTTTAGGGATGCCTAGAAATATCATGTGGTACAAAATTATTCCATTTGCTTGGCAATTCATGGTTCCTGGCCTGCCACCTGATAAATTGATAATACATGGGTGTGCATAGTCTGAGAAAAATGCTCCTGTCCCCATACAGAACATTCATGCTTCACTCCTGGCTGAACTACAGAAAAGGCCACGAGATAACTAAAAAGACTGCATCCTTCGTGAGAGGGTTAACAATAGCCACAGAAGAATAAAGGTCTCACTACTTGTCCAAGAAGTTTAAAAATGGGAGGTATGATCGTCCATATCCTCACCTTTGACAGACAGCATCATTGGAGATGTCCCACCTCTGTTGGGACTTGAAACAACAAAAGGAGAAAACTACTCTGTTTCCAACTTTGTACAATTGTCTTTATATAGTTTTGATCTTGTGTATTTTATGAAGATTGAAGATATTTATCTTTTTTGCCTTGGTCTGTTTAGCTATTTCCATCAATCACAATAACAACTTGTAGCAAGAAATTAAACTTTGCTCTTCCCTATAGTAAAAAATAGGGCAGTTACTTCCTTAGGAATAATTGTTTAAGAAGCATTTAAGGAAGATTATAGATCCCTGGAAAATATAGTGGCTTCATCTTCCTTCTGCTCTGTATTAAATTAACAGTACAGTGGAGAATAACTGGGGAAAAACTAACTTCAGCAAACTTGTAGTGATTTTACACTACTTGCAGAAACTGAGATGTAGTTCTCTTCAGAAGCACTGAGAGATGAGATAAACCAATAAATCATTTACGGTCATTAATACTGTAGTTCTTTAGAAAGCCAAAGTCACACTTTCACACACCCACAACAATTACATTAACTGTATCAATACAAAGTCTGATATATCAGTTATGAAGATGTGAATGTGTTTCCTGGTTCAAAATGCATATCTGAAAAAACTTTTTATAAAAACACAGTTTTTGTTCCTATTTTTAACAATTAGGTGGACATACCCATGTTTTTTAAGTTAAAGTAACTAAAGTGGTTTAACCTAAGAAAAAAAATAAATAACTTGAGGATTGTAAAATGTTGGAAGTAGATGGCCACTTACCTATTTCCGAGCATTAAATTACTTTTAAAATGTCAATATAGCTATAATATCTTTAAGTACTTTCAAAATTTGTATAAGAAAAATGTGCTATTCATGCTGGGTTATTCAGCATAAACTTCTATGTGGCTTTTCATATGTAGATAAATTTACTCTTCCAATAGAAACTAAGGAAATAAAAAAGGCCAATCAATTTCCTTTATGGGTGAAAACTGGCCCTGCTGCTTGGTGATATTCACCTTTTAAAGAGTTAGATAACAATTCTTCTTGGCAATGACTATCACAGAGCGTATTATTTACCCCTTCTGAAAGCTATCACCATAGAAGATGATTAGGTTTTGTGTAAGAAATTCATTTGACCATAAAAATGTTAGTTGAAAAATAAATAAATAAATAAAGGCAAAATCCCTTCCTGTGAAATACAACATTAAATTTGCTCTCTACTGCTTTCTCTCCTCTACCCTTTACTCTCTGAGGTAAAATTTTTAAATACATCACAATAAATACCAGTAAGTATGTATCACAGATTTAGATACCTTTTACTTTCAAATCTCATGTTGTTCCTTGTTATCACCAATGCATTTTTTTAAGAAAAGAGCATAAATGACATTTGGTGATATCCTATCTTTAAAACTTCCTGGCAAAGAATTGTAGTTTCCACACTCTCAATATTTTGGGGAATTTCTTATCTTCTGCACTCTAATCCATCCTTTGGAAACATGTAAAATATGTACAAAGTACTGTAAAAATATAAGCCCTATGAAGGTACCCATGTGAAATTTTGCCCTTTCTCACTCCTGATTTTGAAATCAATAGTAGTATTTGGTGTAGGAAACAAAGGCAAAAGAAAAAAAATAAATTTCCTTGCTACTTTCAGCCCATTGACAAGTCCTTGAGACAGGCAGAACGACCTTCTTCTGGGAGCTCAGCTGCCTGGATGACGACACTTTGCTAAGGGCAAGAGGCAATCTTAGCTAAACATTATCCAGACCTTCAAGATCCTGTTTAAGTCTACTTTAATTTACAAAAATTCTTTGGAAACTTCCTTTATCTCTACCTTTCAAGATATATGCTGGCAATCATACCCCAAGCATATGGCCCCACTGATACACACCTGAAGGGTCTCATGACTGAGTTTTTACTAAACAACAATAAATTACCTTTTCCTAACAATGGCTAGCCCCATCAGGATCCTGGAAACCTTGCTTCTAAAATACCATAGAGACTTATGCCATGCCTAACCCTCCCCAACGTGAAGGTATATAATCAGTCATCTGTCACAACCCCAGTGTAGCTTTTTCTGCCCACAGGTCCTGTCCTCGTGCTTTAATAAAACCACCTTTTAGCACCGAAGACATTTCAAGAATTCTTTCTTGGCCATTGGTTCTGAAACTCAACACTTCAAACCACATCAGTATTCAAGTATCTTTTCCTTCATAGTTACATAGAGTAAACTATTATAAATATTCAACCCCTCCAAATATAATTATCAATCCTAAAACTTAACATGTTGGAGTGCACTAACTTCAATTCTGGAACTTCTGATATTCATGTTTTATATTATTATTTTAGATGATCTCATGTAAGGAAAGCTATTTTTAAGAATGGAACACGAAATGAGATTTTAGTTTAAGTGATAGTCACCATCCACAGACTCATGGATTTTTAATTTTTATTTTTTCTGATTAGACTATATTTAGGCAACAGTGAAAGTTCATGGCATGTACCAATTTATAATTTTGTCAGGTGTACATTTGAATTGCCTGTTGTGGGGCTTGAACTCACCAACCATGAGACCATGACCTGAGCTGAAATCAAGAGTTGGACACTTAACCAACTGAGCCACTCAGGTGCCCCAGGGTTGCTTTGATTCTATGGAGATCAATTTGGGAGACTTGACATGATAACAATATTAAGTACTTTAATGCAAAATATGGTTGTTCTATTTATTTACATTTTTAAAAAGTTCCCTCAACAGTATTAGTTTTTCACTCTACAGAACTTATACATATTTCATTAATCAATTTCAAATATTTTATATATTTAATGCATTTAACATTTTTATTTTTCAAATTTTGTTGGAGGAATGAAGGAATATAATATGAATATAATGAATAGATTTTTATATAAAACTTGTATAATGTGATATTCAAAAAAATTAATTCTGTGTCTTTCTTCTGATTTTTAAAGATTTTCTAATTATACAATATTGTCATCATAAAGAAAAGAAAATGTTAAGTTTTACTTTCAAGTAATTATTGTTGCTATTGTCCTTTTTCTTATCTTATTAAACTGACCAGGAAAAATGTTGACAGAAGTAGTGAAAATAGACACTCTTGCCATGTTCTCAATTTTAAGGAGAAAACATTCAGTATTTCACCATTAGATATTTGTTACTGAAGATGTATTCATAAATGCTCTTCATCAGATTGAAGTAAATCCTGTCATTTCCTAATTTGCCAAGACTTTTGTGAATAGCTTTTGAAGTTTGTCAGATGATTTTTCTACATCTACTGAGATTTTTTTTTTTCATTTTTCTTGTTTGTGTGGTGAATTACATCGATCTTCAAATCCTTGAATACATGGGATAAACTCTACTAGATGCTGATATACTATCATTTTTAGAAAACACTCAGATGGATTTGATTTGCTAACATTTTATTAAGGACTTTTCTATCTATATTCATGACAGATATTTTTCTATAATTTCCACAGATATCAGGCAGGCCAAATTGACTGACGGTACTTTTTTAGTGTCTTATGTCATACTCATTTTCTGACTATTTTTAAAATCAGTTCCTCAGACAGAAGTTTGAAATCACTAATTATAGGTGTGGATGTGTCCATGTCTCACCTTAGTCCTTAATTTTTGCATGAAGTATTTTAAAGCTGTGTTATTAGTTACCTACACATAGAGGACTGTGTGTCTTTAAAGGAAATGACTCTTTTATAATTATGGAATGTCTCTCATAACTTTTTCCTGTTAGAAAAAATAGACAGAAAATTTTTTTCTATTAGAAAAAATGTTTTTTTCTAATAGAGAAAAAGTATAAAATACCAATAATAGGTGTAGTTTTCTACACCATCTAAACACTTTGTCTATTTCTCAGTGTTTAAGGTTAATTTTTTTTCTTCAGGTTGAAATATAACTGACATAACATTATATTAGTTTCAGGTGTACAGCAGATTGATTTGATATTTGTATATATTGCAAAATGATGGCCACAATAAGGCCAATTAACATCTATGACATTTGTACATAGTTACAAAAGGTTAATTTCTTTATTTTTTAAAGTTTATTTAGTTTGAGAGAGACAGAGACAGAGACAGAGAGACAGAGAAAGAGAGGGCAAGGGACAGAGAGAGAGGAAGAGAGAGAATCCCTACCAGGCTCCACGCTGTCAGCCTGACTCAGAGCTCAATCTCACAAACCGTGAGATCATGACTTGAGCCAAAATCAACAGTCGGATGAGACACGGTTAATTTCCTTAAAAGAGCATATAATTGTCTTATTAAAAAAAAAATCTAGTCTGACAACTTTGGTCCTTAGTTGATGTGTCTCTTCTATTTAAGTGGAAAGGTAAACAGAAAGGTCATTTTTCCATCAACTATCTGTTTTTGTTTTCTCCATTTGATTCAACTCATCTTTGTTTCTTTTTTTTCTTCTTTCCTGAATTTAACTGGATTATTTTAATATTCCATTTTATTTCATCTACTTGTTTAGTCAATACTCGTTTCTGTTTAGTGGTTTCTCTAAGGTTTCTAATTAATGCATTTTTATTTATCAGTCTATCTTCAAAATGTATTATATATATTTGTATAAGATCGTCAAAACAATGTACTCCCAACTTCCCCATCCATTCTTTGTGCTATTATTTTAAATATACTTATGCAGTAGACATCTCAGTGCTTTGCTATTGTTTTTACATTAAAAACTCAGTTATTCTTAAAAAAAGATACCCGCATATATGCCATCTTCACACTTTTTTTACTTGTATAGATCAGAGTTTCCTTTTGGTATAGATTTGTTTGTTTGTTTGTTTGTTTTTGGCTTGAAGAACTTCCTTTTATATTTTTTGTGAAAAATTTTTTGTGAATTTTCTTCAACCTCTATCTGTGTGAAGATCTCTAATTTGCTTTCATTTTTTATTTTTATGTAAATTATGTTTTTCTTAATATAGATATTTTCTTGATATAAAACTCTCAGTTGTTTTTCTTTCAGCATTTTAAAGTGTCATTTCATTGTCTTCTGACACACATTATTGCTGATGATAAACCAGTGATAATTTTTTTCTTTGTTCCCCTGTACACAATGTATCCTTTTCTGGATGCCTTTACTATTTTCTCATCACTTTTGGTTGGAAGAGATTGCTTTGTCATATGCTTTCAAGTGGTTTCCTTTGTATTTATTTATTCTCCTTGGATATTGTTCAGACTCTTTGATCTAGGCAGCACTACCTTTCATCAAATCTGGAATATTTTCTTATTATATTGAAGATTTTTTTGCACACAACCTCTATTCCCTTTTGGGATCCAATTTCTTGATAAAATTTACAGACCACTAAGTCTTTGTTCATTTATTTTCAGTTTTTTTTTTCTCTCTATGCTTCACTTTGAAGAGTTTCTATTACCATGGTTTCAAGTCTACTAATCTTTTCTCTGTAATGTTTATTTTGTTCACAAGACCATTAATATAAAATAATTTACTTTTAAAAATCTCTAGATATTCAAGTTCTTTTCTGTTTTTTGTTTTGTTTTGTTTTGTTTTGTTTTGTTTTGTTTTGTTTTGAGAGAGAGAAAAGGTGTGAGCGGGAAAGTGGCAGAAGGAGAGGGAGAAAGAGAATTTTTTTTTTTTTTAATTTTTTTTTCAACGTTTTTTATTTATTTTTTGGGACAGAGAGAGACAGAGCATGAACGGGGGAGGGGCAGAGAGAGAGGGAGACACAGAATCGGAAACAGGCTCCAGGCTCCGAGCCATCAGCCCAGAGCCTGACGCGGGGCTCGAACTCACAGACCGCGAGATCGTGACCTGGCTGAAGTCGGACGCTTAACCGACTGCGCCACCCAGGCGCCCCGGGAGAAAGAGAATTTTAAGCAGGCTCCATGCCCAACATGGAGCCCTAGGAGGGTATCGATTTCACGACTGTGAGATCATGACCTGAACTGAAATCAAGAGTCAGGCTCTTAACCTACTGAGCCACCCAGGTATTTCCCCCTTTTTGTTTTAGTTACTTTTTTATACTTCAATTTTCCAATTCATTATGTCTATGTTTTCTTTATATTCTTAAATATATTTATTGTAGCTCTACCAACATGCTTGCCTGATAATTCCAACATTTCTAACACTTTTAGGTATGTTTTTATTAACAGATTTTTCTCTTGGTTGGAAGTCTTATTTTCTTATTTCTTTACATATCTATTAATTATTGTTTGGGTGGTGGACATTGTTTTCATGGTTTTAATTCTCTGTTTTCTGTTGTATTCCTTGAAAAATATTGAGCTTTTCTCTGGGTAGCAATTAGTTATCTGTGAATTAGCTTGATTATTTTGAGGCTGTTCTTTAAATCTTTGTTAGGGTGGCTCTAGAGTAGCCTCTTATTTAATTATAGTTTATCCTGCATATGAGATATGGTCTTTCTAGTGTCCTTACTGAATTATTTTTCCTCTCGGGCTGGTCAGAACTCCTGTCTTCCTGTCTGGGGGGAGCTCCAGAAATTATATGGTTTATAGATACTCTGTTGTTCCATTACCTTAAAGTTGTTCTTCAGCTGACCCAAGAAGTCTCCGTCTATATAAATCAAATTTACCAGTGAGTCAAAGACTCAAGGGAACCTTTATGTGCTTTTCTGCAGCTCTTTCTCTGCATAGCTCCATTATCTAAGTACTTAGCCCCCCAAATTGTAAACATCTCACCTTCTCCAAATCTAAACTTGAACCTCATATAATTATTTGAATCTACTTGGGTTTCTCTTCTCTGAACTGTGCTCTGGAAAGTTCATCTAAAAAGAAAGCAAAAGCTTTCATGTCATTTATCTCTTTCTCTCAGAGATTACATTTTAATATCGTCTTTTTCCAAGAAAAGAAATAGAAGTTTCTTACATTTTATGCAGTTTTGTAGTTGTTTATGCCTAGAAGGCTAATCTGAGATAGTTAAACCATATGGTAAAATAGAAATACATCAGGTATATTGTATTACCATATGGATGTGTTATTAAATCATGTACTTTACCTTGTTTATCACTGTGTTAGCTCCCTTAAAGATGAAAGCAAATGTCAATCACCTTTGGAGTCTATTATCAGTTAGCTGCACCAGTTCCTATGTAATGCAAAGAGCTTAGAACACTATCATTGTTTTATGTTTATCCACATTTGGTGTGATTATTATCACATATTTTGATTTTGCAGATAATAGAAACCCCACTATATATTACTATTTTTCATATATTTTTTTTCTCTCTGGGCTTCATTTTAAGAGTTTCTATAATTTTTTAACAATAGGTTTCTATATTTAAGCAGATATTAATTCTTTCATGTGCTCTTCGTTGTTTTTCCTGCTTCATTATGCCTCCATCTTATATTATTTTCCTTATGCATAAAGCAATCTCTATGAATCTTGTTTGTGAAAGTCACATAATATGGAGTTAGCTTAGTTTTTGCTTTCCTGGCATTGTTTATCACCTATACATTTTAGAGATATACTTCTTCTGGGTATTGGGTTTTCTGTTTTCTTTCTTTTTTTTCTATTTCTTTCTTTCTTTCTTTTTTTTACATTGGCATTCTAAATATGTCATTTAATTTTCTTCTGCTTCATACTATCTCTGTGGAGAAGTCAGTTGCCAATTTTATTGTTGCTCCTTTAAAGGTACCATGTTTTCTTTTTTCTTCTGGCTACTTTCAAGATTTTCTATCTTTGGTTTACTTTGTACGCAAATGTTTTGACGTTTCTCAAGCACCTAGACGTATGGATTGACTGGATTGATATCTTTCCATTAATTTTGGAAAATTATTGTCTGATATCTCCTGAAAATCCCCCCCACCCTTTCTTCTCTAGTGACCATTCCCATTAGATAAATTATAAGATACTCTCGTCATGTCCTCTTTATACCTCGGTGCATATGCTGCACATTCTCTAGTACTTTATCTTTCCCTTCAATAATACTTCCCTCTAATACATTTTATTCTCACATAATTTAAAATCCATTTAGTTCTTAATTTTAGTTATAATATCTTTTCAATTTTAGAATTTGCATTTAATAATTTTTCATAGATTTCAAATCTTTAGAAAAATTCTTTGGCAAAATTCTCTCTTTCACTTATTCTCCTGAACTTATTATACATTGAACATTATACATTATATATTTCAAAATCTATCCTTGATAACTTCAATATCATGATCATCTCTGTCAGTTTTCATTGTCACTTTTTCTCTGAATTGTCAATTATTTGTTCCTGTCTCCTGCATGCCTGTTAATGTTTGTTTGAAATTCAGATACTAGTTATTAAAAATCTGTGTTTTTTTTGAAGCACTCAGTGATGTTTTTTTGCTTCATAGAGATTTTGATTTCTGAGAGGCAGTTAGGGAAAATCAAGCAATGAGATTACAGCTAAGTTTGAGTTTGTGTGGATATTCTTCTATTTCTAGGTCCACTTCCAGGACATAGCATTTCAGAGATTACAATGGAAAAACTGAGACAGTTACCAGGATCTTTTTCCTGGTAAACCCTGAATTTCAGAGTCCACTTCTGAGGGACTCTGGAGAGCTGGGCTCATCTCTTTAGTCTCTTAGCTATTGTTCTCTGCCTACTGTCTTATCCTCTCATACAATTCAGCATAGTGATCAACAAATACCTTTCAGAGAAAAGCAATGAATAATGCACAATGGACTTCAACATGCTTCCTTTCTCTCTGGGATCTTTAATTCCTTGGCTCCTTAATTCCTGGCAATTTTGGCCGCTTTCCAATGCTGTCTGAAGAATAACTTTATGAAAGATCTGGCATTTACAGTTGTTTTTCTTAGGGTGATTATTCTGATAAAATGCTATCTCATATCCGGAAGCGGAAGTGAACTGTTTACCTTTTAACGGTATTAATTGGTTACATATTATCCAAATGTAAATCCATTATCATTGTTCTTAATGTATGCCTCATTTAAAGGATGAATTATTAAAATGTTGGTCTCTAAATTGATGAAACTAAAATTTAATCTATACTGAATTGGAGACAGAAGAATGACCCGCAGATTGGGAGGCTGAAGGTTGTTATAAGAAAACACCAAAATTGTGATCATGAAATTACCTCTATCTTTCAAAGATTACGGCTTCTAAATATTAATAGATCCAGTTTTAAATTTGCATTTTAGCAACAAATTTTATGAAGAATCCATTTCAATCTTTAAAGTTGTATATGTATTATAATGTATCAACTTTATTTGTAAAGGAGTATGTTTATATTATTTATGAATAAAAAGGAAAAAAAACATATTTAGCGTGTGTGTAATCATTTTTTAAAAACTGGTTGAAGTTTGAACAGAAAAGCATTCAGAAAATGCTATGATAGAAAATGCATATCTAAAAATTTTTGTGAATTTGACTTTATCTTCAGGAACTTTCTGGAAGCAAGCCCAAACCTCTAGTATTATTTAGGAAAATGTTAAATTAAAATAGTGATATATCGTACAAATCACAGTCTTTTTATTCTATGCTGACAAGAAACATGCACATGTATCTTTCATTCTTGATTAACTTTAACTAAACATTAGATCCATGTAAGTGGGAATTCGTATTCTTTCAGAAACCTTGACGGCCACAAAAGAATATTTTAATTAGGTAGTTCTATTGATCAGTTGGAGAAATATTTTAAGTACTAAGTAAGACACTAAATTTATTTTCTGAACTGGTACATGCTCTCATTTTTTATTTACTTGAATTGTCAGAACTATTGAGAAAATGAAGGTTTGTTAAAGGATTTCTATTAATTCAGTCTGATTACCATTGAATCTTATAATCAGCTTCATATTTTAGCATGAATAACATGTAATTTTGCAGCCTGGGAAACAACATTTGGTTTTTACATCTTTATCAACATCAATCCAAGGCTGCAAGTTACTTATTAAATAGCACAATTTGGTTTAAATTCAGCTCATCAAATATGAGTTTCTCATCTCTCTGTTTAAGATCATTTAACTTTCTGGGGGTGGGGGGGAAGCTATCGTGTTGATGTTGCACAATTCATTAATAAAAACACAAGCAGCTATATTTCAGTGTAGGTTTTGCAACCATAGATTGCCAAAAACTTCTGCAATTTCTACTTTGAAAACTGGAGTCCACCTGTACTCATATTAGGTAGGCAATATTTATATATTTCCTCTATGGCAGATAAGAGATTTAATATTTCTATACATCTTTAGGAAGAAGTGAGAGAGCCTGGTTTTCCATACATGGCAATCATCTTTAACTGGCAGCATTTGTGACAGAATAAACTCCATTAACTTGTTCTATTAGTGCTCTGTGCAGTCAGCAAGATCAATGCTGCATAAAATGATGAAATGACTAACAGACTTCCTCAGAGTCCTGCCGAGTGCTTTATGCCACCCAGAATATATAATTACTGCTCACATAAACAGGTAGAATTTGGTATTCTATTGCTCAGGCAATCCCTGGAAATTCAAGTTCTTAATGAGAAGAATAAAAATAAAGTCTTTCCTGTCTGTGCATACAAAATCATTTATTATACTTTTATTATGGACCTGTTATATGAAAAATAAAACTGTAGAGTAAAACCTAATCTTTTTTTTTTTTTATTGGCTAATATGATGACCAAACAACTTGGCACAACCTAAAGAGCTTCAGACAGAAGAGATTTTCTGACCAGATGTCTCCCCAAAGCCCATTAGTTACTTGTGGACAGCAGAACACAAGGTGAGCCAAAAACAGAGGAAATAGGAGCTAATGAAGCCAGCAGACCTGAGGATACTTTACCGAATATAAGTAAACAAGAGACAGATATCACACCATTAAAAATAATCCAAGCTGCGTGTTTTGAAACAGGTATCTTGCTCTGCAGATGTCACAGCTGCTGGTACTTATCTGAAGAGAGGTGTTCTCTACTAGGAAACCTCATGCAACAAGGAACATTAGCCACTTCAGAAATATAAATGGGATTTTTCTTTCCTTCTGCCTCCATTTTCTGCTGCCTGCCTTTCCTCTCTACCACCCTCCCCTGCTTGCCCATTTGAGATGAAAGCTAGCTTCAGAGCTGACTAGCTGCATGGCCCTGCCAATACAAACCTTGAGTATATTACATTTTAGTCTAACAAAATATAGGAAGCATGAAGCTAAGCAATCACAAAGAAAATGATTGAAAGGAAGAGGCAGAACAGATGTAGAATGAGGAGAAGCATGAAAAAAAAAATCAACATTAAAATCAAATCCAAGCCATTTTTTGCTAGCAAGAATGAGTCTATGATTTGCAGATTGAATATAACTAAGAAGAAAGGTATTTTTCATAACAATGATTTATATATTCAGCCTTTTGTTGGAAAAGGATTCTTTTTGTACTATAGCAGTATCTCTTCTTGCTCTTATATTTAAAGGTCTTTTTGCATTTCCATTATAAACCCTTAGAATGAGTGTTTTGTAACTTGGCCACAAAAATGCACTGCAGATAGAAATTTTAAATTCAAGATATTATTCTTGCGGTGGATTTTCTAGGCTATTAACATTTTCATCTGTCCATTTGCGAGTTAATAAGACTATATGACTTGTTTAAATGTTCTAGTTATAGACAATTGTTAATGCTTCCCTACATAAGTTTTTTTTCCTGAAATAAAATTAAAACTAAATGATGTAACAGTCTCTTCTGAATCAGTAGTTTCATGTTTATAACATCCATGTTATCAGGAAGTGAAAGCAAATGATTTGGATTTATTAAAGAGGCTGTATAAATCATGCAATCAGAACAAAGTGACAGAAGTTATTTTTGATCCACAGAATCACTGAAAATTAGAGTGGTAAAGAAATTAAAAGTCACTTAATGTGGTTAGGGTATAATAACCAAAGCAATACTCCAATTACCAAAGCAATATTACTCCAAGCAATAACCAAAGTTTGTGTGTCTGCTATGCAATATAGTCATAGAAATTTCCTTAAATTTTGCTCAGGATCAAATTAAGGTTTTGTCCATAAACAATTGAATGAAGGGCATCACTTCCCTCGAGTAAGTTCAAACTCATAGTGTGTCTATTCTGACTTCCATTTGACCTCAGAGAAACGTCAATAGAGAGAGCATATTGTATTTATATAACTCTATTCAATATCAAGGTTTATCACATTTTCCAAATTGTTGTCCCAGATGGTACTTAGAAATTTGTTAGGAGGAATTGTAAGAACTATGGCCTAGAATAAGGTATATTTGAGTAAGTATATATGTCTAGACTCATTTGTGTTATAAGAATATTAAGGAAGGTCTCAAAGATTGTCCATTTCTTTAATTCAAGTAAAAACAAAATACTCATTTGTCATATATACAAAGTGCTATTCCAGATCCTAGGGAATCAATAAAACATTATCCTATCTTTATATAATTCACACTCTAATGGAGGAAAAATATAAATATTGATCAACTAGATAGATTGTGATATATCCTATGACGGGTTTATGCATGCGGTGCTATGTAAATAGAAAATAGAACTGTCTTTTCCAGTCTGGGGAGTCAGAAAATCTTCTTCATACACACAAAATTTTCTCCAAGTATTCCAGATAAGAAAAGTGTTAACATATTCAACAAATAAAAAGCCAGAACAAAACAAAAGAAAAAACAGTGGAGAAAAGGACATTTTCAACACAAAAATTATGAGTATATATAAATACACACAGGAGGGAAAAGACAAAGAACAATAAATAAAAGACTAAAGAAGAATGAAGAGGCAAGGAGTAGCGAGAGTTAAAATTATAAAGATGCGCATAGTTTAGAAGGTTAGGCAATGCAGGGCTTTTCTATCATACTAAAAGTCTGTTACTTACAATAGAAGTCATGTGTAACTGTTGAAAACTTAATACTCTGATGTGATCAAATATGAGTTTCAGCTAAGATGTTCTGTTGACAAAGCTAGACCAATGAGGAAACAATCCAAATAAACCTTTGTCTAGGCTATTCATACTAAGCGTGGAGAGGATGCAACACAAAAACCATAATAAAAAATAAAAATAAACAAAGTTTGATAAACAGGAAAGAGGTAACACCAAGTGTCATCAAGAATATGAGAAAATATAATGAGTTTATTTGAAGGTATTTGGAATTGGAGGTGATCCAGAGATAACCAAGAGTATCTTTGCCTACCACATTTTCAATACTGGATTCTTAGTTAATATTGAAGCTGTAAAATAATGACAAAGAGATAGGGTGAGAATATTACCAGAAACCTGAGGAATGCCATGTTTATAAGTTAGGAACTGAAAAACAGGAGCCCATAAAAGACACTGAGAGGCAAGAGTCAAAGTAGAACAGGATAAGTTTGGGGTTATATGAAGTGCAGGAAGTTAAAAGAACTTAGTATCATAAAATGCAGAAGAAACCGATAAGAAGACAAATACTGGAATTACTGGGGTGCCTGGGTGGCTCAGTGGGTTGAGTGTCTGACTTTGACTCAGGTCATGATCTCACAGTTCATGAGTTCGAGCCCTGCGTCGAGCTTTGTGCTGACAGCATGGGGACTGAAGCCCTCTTCCAGCTCTGGCTTCCAGCTCTGTATCTCCCTCTCTCTCTGTCCCTCCCCTGTGATGCTCTCTCTCTCTCTCTCTCTCTCTCTCTCTCTCTCAAAACCAAATAAACATTAATTTTTTTTTGGAAGACAAATACTGAAAGTCTACTTGCTTTGAACAAAGAGGTGAAGAACTGAGTTGATTCAGTGCAATTGGAGTAGAAGCATGATTACAGTAGGTTGAAGACTGGATGGGAGGTAACCGAATAGAGCTTAAAACACCATGAAAGCAGAATAAGTTCTATCTCGTTTTTCATAGAATATCCAGGCATAGCATAGAGCCTGACATCAGAAAAGTTTTCAATAATAGTGTGTTAGTGGATAGACCCAAATGAACTGATTCATCACTTTTCTTTCCAGAAATGGAACTGAAAGAGAAGAAAATAAATTGGGCCTATAGTTACTGGGGAATGTAGTATTTAGAAATTTCATTTTCATGTATTTCTGTGCAGAAATCTAAAAGCAATTCTTGGCATTAGAAAATCAAAATTTGAACAGAAAAGACATTGATGAAGAGGTAAATTATGAAACAAGTTCTAAGAGGATCAAGGGTAAAAGTGTGACAGTCTTATTCTCTCAGCTTGGAGGGAAAGAATTCTGGTTGGGTACGATATAGATAAGTGTGGGGGGGTGGAGGGTAGGGTTTTGAATGTCTGACATGATTACAACATAAATTTTACACTTTTTCGTATAGAAGAAGGCAAAGCAAATTTTTGAAGGCAAAAAGCAGGAGGCTGGCTAAAGATTGTAAGAAAAGTTGTCAAATTTCAGAAAAGAGAATTATAGATAATAAGCAAGAAAAACAATAGATAAGCAGCATTAGGTTAGAAACATCAATTTATAATATCATCCATTTATAAAGCTAAGCAATTTGGGGGTAAAACAGAAAGGAAAACAAGAGTTTAAAGGAATTGACCAGTTCTACAACCATCTTCTTTGATGCTCAAAGTAGGGAAATAAAGCCAGAGGGTGCTTGGCCTTACGAAAAGGAAAAGAGAAAAAAATTTGGAGATTTTTAGGAGGTTGAAGAGCAAGGGCTAATGAACTGAGGGTATGAGATAGAAGGGATAAGTGATTTGATCAGGAAGTGAGATATTAGCATTTAATATGCCTGAGATGGAGAAAGATGTTAACCCATAGGATATGGCTATGGAAAGTCAGTGGCTCACTATACAAGGGAGAGAATTACTAGAATTATACGGATCAAACTACTTTTTAAGCTAAGATGTAAGAAAGGTTCTTCACATAGGGATTACAATGACTCAAAATGGTAGCACAGCTGGACATAGAAAAGAAATCAATAAGCCCGGTGCAAAGTATTCATGATAGGTCAGACCAGTCATTGATAGTGATAACATCATTCAGGATGCATAGCTGGTGGGGTAATCTAGTGGCATGAGATTTAAAGAATGGTCTTTCTATTAGAATAGAATCCAAGGGCTAGGACAAATGACATAAAATACACATATAATTTCGACATTACAATTAAAACTTCAATTTACATTAGATTGCTTTTAGTTCAAAATTTTTATTGTGTACATTTTGTATCATTTCATGGGTTATTTACTGTGGATGTATAGATGATTAAGAAAATGTGTGTGTAATTGAAGAGCTCGAAAACTACTAGGAGCTCACAGTTTATCAGATCTTATAACTGGAAAAGGTTTTACATGTAAATGAGTTCATAAACATCAAACCTATCGTTATTTTTATCCATAATTTGCAGCTAATTGTTTACTTAGAATCTGCTAAGGATAGTGATTGGTTTATGAAGTCAGGTCAAACCTATTCCTGCCTTGAAAAGAATAATCTATTTGTAAGTAAAATGAAAGAGTAATATGACATATCACATAAGTGATAAAGGCACTACGTGTTTCAGGAATTTGGAAAGGGAAACCAGGCCATGTTAGCTTATTTTCTTGTAAGCCTCAAAGAGTGCTTCCTCAATAATCACCACACTGTTATTGTTTTGATTTAAAAAATGAATGGAGTGAAAGATATTCTAGAGGGCATTTATAGAACGTCCTCAGACATTCTAGAGGGCATTTATAGAAAACAGAGCATCCTCTGAATTGGCTCATTCCCTGCTGGATCTGCCTAGGGGAATAAAGATAATTATGGTGATGAGTTGTATCATTATTATTTTAATTTATTGAGTGCTAATGGTACACTCAGCAATGTGGTAAATAACAAAGAGGAAATGATCACTCCAGCCTCAGGACAGAGGCAGAACACAATAACACACAGTGATATGGAAGGGGAGGGCAAGTCCAATGCTCAGTGGCTTTTTAGAACAACTAAACATGGAACAGATGATTCAAGCTGATCTAACAAATATTGATCAATTTGTTGTTGCAACTGATATAAAAAAGTCACTGACCCTTATTCTTGAGGATAAAAATGGGAAGTAAAACCATAGTCAGAATGATGAGACTATAATATAATAGGGAATGGTGGATAGAATGTTTACCTTGGGCTTATGAATCTTTTTTCTGAATCATATGAGGTAGAGAATATGCCCATGATTGCCAAAAATCTAAATGTCTCCAAGGATATAGGAGACTACGATGTCTCAGGAGAAATAGAATTATGTATCCTCAAGTCGGATTCAGGTGAGAGTCTTACTTATGTCTTCCATCTTGGAAGGGGTAGGGTACAAAAGACCCAAATGGAATTGAAGATAATTTTGGAAACTTAAAAATTAAGTAGTGAGAAAGTAGAAAGATTATTACTAAAAGAGTGTTCTCCATCTTTCATTATTTTTCATACTTCCCTGCTTATGAGCCTTTTCTTAATAAATGATCCACAATTTCCTAGATCCACATTGGATCTAGGAAAATTGAAATTGTTATAATTTCAGGAGAAAGACAGATAGTGCTCAGCTTTTGGACATTCACGATGTTCACAGTGGTCTTTGGGGAATTGAAAGGAATTCACTGAAAGGAGCTGAAATGAAGAATCATGTTATAGAAAGAACTTGGTAGATAATTCAAGGAAAGCCAGATTACCCTGCTGCAGGCTAAAAAGAGAAGAGGGGAAGATTGCCCCTAGAGGAGGGTGAAATGGGGTCACCAATCCTGGGGGAGTGGTGAGCTTGAGGAGAGAAGAATCAACAGTGAGAGGTCCATAATATTTCTTTGCCCAAAGCCAGGGAGATCTGAGGATCCCAACCAGTATTTTCATACCATCATCTGACATTTTAGTGAGCATGTCACATAACCCATGCTGAGCAAGCATGTTATTTCTTCTTATCACTCTTGGGAAATAGCTTTCCATCTGCAGCTGTCTGAAATGGCTTTTGGATCTAAATAAGAAGGTAGCCTGTCCCTGCCTCAAAGATGCCAGATCTTAACTTATATTGCTTTATGTTGACCATCTTGATTCCCAATGTCCTAGGGCACTCATTTATGCCTATGTAACAGAGGTTAGAGATCGTGACAACAAGATGTCCTGCGGAAAAATATAGAGTGCTTAAGAATGAGGGATTCAAAGTCAGACGGACCTATATTCAAATCCTACCTTCCTAATCTTGTTCCTAATTATACATCATCAAAAGAATTATTTCTTCATATTAACTATATGATAACTGAACGGATTAAGGGTCTTCAAGGATAGAAAACACTTCATTTAGTTCCATCAACATGATCGGACAATGATTAAATATCTGCAATCCAGATTCTAGACTTTGTCACAAGAACACCACAGCTGTTTCACTATAGCCCCTCTGTTTGGCCAGCTCTGGATTGTCTGGATATACTGCAGATAGACCAAGATTGTGCCATAAGAAAATTCTCATCACATTATGCTACTTTCATTTTTTAAATAAGAAAAAATTTCATTAATACATTGTCAAGCAAGAATTCAGGTGTGGAGAAGGAATTCACATTATTCTATTCAAATGGGAAATTTTATAGTAAGATTACATGTTTGAGTTAAAGTCAGTAAGGCTGTCAATACCCCAGAAGACATGGGGATCAATGAAAAGGGGCGACAGTTATAGCGGGGACTTAACATTAGGGGAATTATTCAGGGGTAAGAGTTTGATGGTATGTGTAGGAGTAATCATTGGTTAGGGGGATGTGATCATGGGAAAGAAACTGTCATGCTTCGAACATCTCCATAAGTCTCATAGTCTTAAGGTGGCACTGCTTCCTGCAAATTACTTTTATCATTATCTTCAAGATAATCATGTGAAGATGATAGTTTTTTAAAAGTTATGATTAGAAATCTCCTTCTGTTATGAATCTCTTCAGACAATTTCCCTTGCCATCTTCTTCCTCTCTCCCTATTATTCCACACATGTTGCATAAATAAACAGTTCTTTGATAACTCCAGGCAGCAAATAGAAAATAATAATATGTATTGGCTCCAAGACACATATTTTTACATGTTAATATTAATGGAAACTGACTGTATCTCACAACTGACGGTGTACAAAAATTAAATGACAGGGCATTTTCTTTCTTGAGGGCACATGACAAACTATATATTACAGTGGATGGCATCTTAGAGTTGATAAAATACAGTATACTCTTTGGCTAGTATAGGGAGTAGAGTTCTAAGATCATTTATAGAAGATCATGACAGAATTGGAGGAAAGAAAAGTACGATTATCAACAAAGGGGATTCTGAATTTTAAGATGTAACACACAAGGATGAATAATGAAAGGAACACAAATTCTAGCATTTGAGAGACCTAGGCTTAAAACCACAGGGCCTACATGAAACATTTCGTATCATTGTGATATGGAAAACTTATTTTAACTTTTCTGAGTTTTAGTTCTCAGCTATGAGATGAGATGATAATATCTTTAGGGCTTTAGACATATGACCAAAACTTCAACATCTATTACATATTTTTAAAAAATAAAAAATGGATTATAATGCTACTATTAGAAAAGTAATGTGGTATGTGCTTCTATTTATCTGTTTATAGGGTAAAAAATGGCTGTTGTTCCATTTCCGACCTTCCTCTTTACCATATCATTAGTGATGCTTCACAGAGATGCCCCTCTGCCGCAATGTTTATTTGTTCTTGAAATCGCTTGAATACACATAATTGCCCTTTTTGTTGTTTTAATTTAAGTATTACCACTTAACCTCACGATTTTCTGACAAATAACTTTTGTTGAAAATAATGTTACCTGAACTGAACTTGGTTTAATTGATTTATTCAATGGAGACATTAAGAATAGCATTTGAAAAGCTCAAATCAGTCTAAAACTAGTTACAGGAGCTGAGGGATGAAATAATGCCATGATCAAGGTCCTACCTGTCAAAGCATTTCCACTAAAGAATTCTTTTAAATAAGTTCCATTTTTAGTTCCTGGGACTACAAAGCCTCTAAATGACAATTGTTCATTGCATCACAAGTGACAAGGTATTTATGTCATATTCTGTAAGCATCAAAATATTAAAGAAAATAACCAACCTCCATGAATGGCAAATAAAATAAATGATTTAGACAATTATAAAAAGAACACTGAGCTATTAAAATTAGTCTGATCTTTAAGAAATTTCAGCCCAGCAGCACTAATGTTATTAAAAATAGCAAGATCATAACAAGTAGTCATTAGTATTTGCATATGTGAGTGAGAATGTTCTTAATTACAAATTACATTCTCTAAATTATTTAGAAGCTATAAATCAGCTCAACAAAGAATAACAAATTTAAGGAGTAAAGTGTTTCAGAAGATTTTCAAATGCAAATGATGGCAAAAAAAAAATGATGGCACCATCAAAAAAAAAAAAAACAGAGAGAATTTTTGCTCCTTTTTCTTATTTTTGTAAGTTTATTTATTTTGAAGGGGGGGAGATGTCAGGGAGAAAGGGAGAGAGAGAGAATCCCAAGCAGGCTCAGCACTGTCAGCACAGAGCCTGACGTGGTGCTCGAACCCACAAACCATGAGATTATGACCTGAGCTGAAATCAAGAATTAGATGTTCAATGGACTGAGCCACCCAGGCAACCCTGCTCCTTTTTGAAATCAAGCATTTTAGTTGAATATCATGACGGAAATTATAAAACTTTTATAATTTTAGTAATACTACCCTTTAACTGGAATGTTGTGCTTTGAAAACCTCAAATGTTCATGAAACAGAAGTGAATCAAATGGAGCCCCGGGTTCCCAAAATAGTAGACGTGAAGTTTTACCATTAAGTCATTTGGTTAACAACTATTCATCAAATATTTACTATCTGAGAGGCAAAATATTAGGAAAATACTGATAGATCTTGAGACAACTTCCCCATCCACAAAGATGGAGTAGACATATTTTCCTCTATTCCTCCTACTAAGTAAAACTAAAAAGCCATACTAGATTTTATACAGAAAGCAAATGTAAGATGACCTTAAAAGCTGGAGAGAATAAGTCAGAGCAGCTAAGGAGCTTGGGACCTAAGGCATGATGATGGTGAGTTCCTTAGACTTTCTTTTCACTTCATATATCTCAGACTGAATCCTGGAGAAACAGGCAACCTGGAAATGTCAACAGATGTCAATAAAGGTTCACAACAAAAGCCTACTTTCTGTGCCATAAGGCCAGGAAAGATGTAGCCTAGCTAGACAAAAAAATCTTTGATGATAACTTTATTCCAGTTAAATAGTGCAGAACAAATTGCAGCCTCATCCCAATAAAGGCCAGTGGCAGGCCTAGACTTCCATCTTTGCCAGGCTGTAGCCAGATGACCTAATTCATCCACCAGGGTGGTACCAGAGAAGAGTGAGTAGGAAGCTAGAACTTTCCTTCCAGCTTGGGAGGAAACCTTCCACCCTCACTATCAGTGGAGCAGAGGGAGGAGTAGTGCAAATGTGACTCCAACTCAGCCAGTGTTTTATCATCAGATGCTTAGTCAGGAATCTGAATTTCCATCCAGTCCAATAGTAAGGAAGAGCTTTTCACTCCTGGGTGTCAAAAGAGGCTGAGTGGAGTACCTACACTTCTACCCCACTTGGAAGTAATAAGGTAGCACACTTGCCCCCTTCACCCACCACAGCAGTACCGGAGGAAGCCAGTTAAAACACGATACTTAAGTGAGATCCAGTTTTATAATACTAAAAAAGTGCATGTTTCAAATGAATATAACTCATTGTACCATTGACCAGGAAAATCTCAAACTGAATGAAAAAAAGACAACCAACAGACACCAATACCAAGATGATGTAGACGTGAGAAATCTATGACAAGAATTTTAAAGCACTCATTTAACGATGCTTCAATGAACATTTCAAACATGCTTGAAACAAATGAAAAAAGAGAAAACCTCAGTGAAAATTAAAATATGTGAAAATGAATCAAACTTCCATTTTAGAACCAAAATTTACAATATCTGAAATTAAACTAACTCAATGGATGGGCTCAACAGCAGGATGGAGAGGACAGAGTGAAAGAATCTTCAAGTGAACTTGAAGAGCACAGTAGAAATTATCCAATTTAAATAAAATGAAAGAAAATAGAAAGAAAAAAATAATAAACAGAGCCTCAGAGACCTAGTGGAATATAATAAAAGATTTATCATTTGTGTTATCAGAGTCCCAGAATGAGAGGATTGTGGATTGTGTGTGTGTGTGTGTGTGTGTGTGTGTGTGTGTGTGCTGGGGGTAAGGAGAAAGTATGTACAAAATCAATGGCTGAAAATTTCACAAATTGGGGCAGAAATGCGTATACAATTTGCCTGTTCCTTGAAAGACTGAATATTCTAATTGTAGAATGAGAATCCGAGTATGTGGAGAAGGGAATAGATGTCAACAAACACAGTATAATGGCATAAGTATTACAGTAGATATTTGAACAAAATGCTGATAGAGAGAGATTAACTCTGATCAGAAGAAAGACCTTTCAGAAAGATGAATAAATGTGAATCTAATCTTAAAGGAAGTATAGAGTTCAGCAAAGCAAAATGCAAGAGAAATATATAGTGAGCTGTGAAAATCTTTGGCTTCTATTTGTTACTTGGGCTCAGAGAGTATTCTTGACTTATATTTTATATATGCTTTTAGTGTGAGATGATGTAGACTCTGGGCCTGAAGTAAAGTGGTAGCAGCACATTAGACAAAAGGAGAGGTGTGGGTGGGTTTTAGCAATTCTAGAGAATGTTAGCAACAAGTATAACATAGAGAAAGGTTCATATAGGATATTGACCTCCAAAATGGCAGATCAAGACCATGGTAAAGTCACTTTTCCTCTAAAACAATGATAATGTGGGAAACACAGCTAAAATCAACACTTCAGAACTCTAGAAATTAACCAGGCACACAGAACAAACTTAAAATTGTCTCTCTAAGAGAAAGGACTGAACCTCAATAAGACAGAGGATCAGTACACTTTATCATCAGGCAAGACATGTAGGGAGATATTCTGAATAATCATTGATTGTGCATTAAATTACATCTGACATAAAACCAGGTGAAGACATCCAAACAAAGGAAAACTATGGAATGTCCCTTATGAGTACAGATACAAAATTCCTCAACAAAGTATTAACAAACCAAATACAAAAATATATGAGAAATATTATAAATTATGACCAAATGGGACTAATTCACAAATGCAGCACTTTTTTGTATAGTTCAAGAGATTAAAAATAATTATTGTAGTTTACCATATAAATAAAAAACAGATGATCATTTCAATATGGGCAGGAGAAGAGTTTGACAAAACTAACCTCTATGTGTTATTAAAACACTTAACAACCAGAAAGGAGAAAGAAACATCCTCAATCTGATAAAGGATATCTACAGAAAGCCCACAGCCAATGTCATACTTAAAGGAGAAAGAATGCATGCTTTCCTCTTAAGATCAGGAATAAGAATACCTACTGTAGCCATTTTCATCCAACAATGTACTAGAGGTTCTAATCACAATAAATTGGCAATTGTCTGAAAGCTTTCTTTTCCTTTTTCTTTTTTTTTTTTTTTGATATCTCTTCCAGCACCTTGATATAGAACATTCCCACTTTGTAAAAGTAAAACATCTACATTTATAACTTATTTCCCTTCTATTAATTCAAAGTAATGAGAGCAGAGTACTCGCCTTAGATATAACTTCAATGATTTTATATTCCTACTTGTAATTACTAGAGAGGATTCTGGAGTCACTTACATACTTATATTCTAGGTTTGGGCAAATGAGGTGCTGTACTTGTTACTATATATAAGATAACTGGATGGAAAATTTATTTGCTCAGGTATTTCCCTATTTCTAAGCCCAAAGGTATCAGACTTAGTCTGTTGTGATTGATAACAGTGTTTCAAAATGTTATTCTTATATTCACAGAAATGTCATGCTCTTTTTATTTCTCTATATTTACCCTTCATCACTCATTTTATGATAGAACTTGTTCTTCCTTTTGGTTTTACTCATTTCCATCTTCCATGATAATATAACAATATCTTATCTGTGATTCAAAATACCTCTCGTGCAGTTCAAGTACAGTATTCCTTTCATTTTACCTCCATCATACAGCTTTAATAAATTGGTCAACTGGGTTCTAAATAAAAGCCTTCAGGGAGGCAAACTATAAAGACTCTTAAAAACAGAATAAACTGAGGGTTGATGGTGGGTGGGAGGGAGGGGAAAGTGGGTGATGGGCATTGAGGATGGCACCTGTTGGGATGAGCACTGGGTGTTGTATGGAAATGAACTTGACAATAAATTTCATATTAAAACAAACAAAAAAAAGCCTTCAGTGAAAAATACTTTTATTCTATTTCTGTCTTGAACATCTTAACACAAATTAGTTATTGCAAATCAAAAATAGAAAGGTTTTGGTTATTATGACACTTGTGCTTATTTTAGTTTGGAATTTATTATGTCTAAAGGCAAAGGACACCCACCTATCTGTGTCTACAATATAATGCTGTAACATGTATTCCCCAGACACCTTGACAAGCATGTTATATGAGAAAAGTACAGAGAAAAAGAAGAGAGCAATTCTCTCCAAAGAACCAGTATGATATGATATTGAAAGTTATCTGTGCACTTAAGAGTGATTTTTAGAATTTTCATTGAAAGGAAATGTCATAACCTATAGTCCATTTTTATCTGCTCTAATAAAAAAGGCAATGAATGTCACAACTCTTTGATATCTCTTATAAATTTTGAACACGTCAAAACTGCATACTATTATTTCCATAAAATTTCCATGAGGTAAAAAAAAAACCAGAAATATCAGTCTGGGCAACCATATAATATATTCCAAGACTTTTAAAATCTCATTTTATATGATATTGTGCAAAATATAATTTTCCTTTTCTTGTGGACTTCTCTTTTGGACTTATCTATCTTCTGTCTTTTTTCCCCAGATTGCTTCATTGCTCCATTAATTGCTTGCTTGGTATGGTGTTATATAAACAATTGTGATATTATTATTATAGAGTAATGGTTATACCTTTCAAGTTCAGAAAACAGACAGCTATCCATATCTATCCATATAATGTTTCCCACATGCAGCGTCTAGACACTTGGACAAGAGGCTATTTAATAAAACAATACAAAGAAGGAAGAAAAATAGCTTCTTAAACCTCAGCATATTTTATTAAAGTTATCTATGAACTTAGGAATGAGTTTGAGAGGTTTTATTGAATAGGAATATTATAACCTGTAGGTCAGATAGGAGGAAGTGGGGGTTAAGAAAAGGTAAATAGAATGTAAATTAGTGAACAAAATAGAATTGTGTTTTTGGAAGTTTTGGGCTGAGTTTCAACATAAAATATGTTTTATTGCATTTTAAATTAAACTATCCAAGTAAGTGTTATTTAAAATAAAAATTCCTGCTGTAATCTATATAGAATGACAATGCAAATAACAAAACAAATGTTTATTATATAAAAAATATATAATTTTAGTGCGGACACCTTGCTTTATGCAATGGATATATTGATGGAAAACTACGTATATTGCATTTGGTAAATTAAGTTTTACTTTTGAATGTATTAGATTAAAAACTGAATATTTTTATTTCCAAATAAATTTTAATGAAAGATTTATCAGAATCAGACCTTTAAAGTTTAGGGGCTATTTATTTATTTAGTTAGTTTAGTTTAGTTTATTCATTTATTTATTTTCGGAGAGACAGAGAGCACGTCTAGGGGAGGGGCAGAGAGAGAGAATCCCAAGCAGGTTCCACAGTGTCAGCACAGAGCCCAAAGTGGGGCTTGAACTCACAAAACTCTGTCTGAGACAAAATCAAGAGTTGGATGCTTAACCACCAGGCGCCCCTCTTATATTTTATATATGTTTGTGTAAAGCAGATTACCCTAAATAGTTCAGGCACATGAAAATATTGCCATGGAAGGTAATTAATCAATATTATAGAAAGAGGCAAAAATGCATCATTTATTTATCCACCAACAAATATTTATTACTCTTTGGCAGCCTATGTGTCAGTAAGCAGGCAAAATTCCCAGATAAAATAATAAATGAAACTGAAGCAATCCTCAAGAAGTTTGAAGTTCAGGAAAAAAAAATCATCCTCATCATCACACTATGTGTATTTGAGAACCATATGTTACTATTAATTTATTTTTATGATAGTCATTGATCAGAAAGAGAATGGAAGTCATGAATTTTTTTTTAACTTTCTGTTCTATATTGACAGGGACCCTGAACCTCACACAAATTACTGCAGGTTTAGAAGGTAAATGCACTTTTCCTATTTGCATTACTAAATCTCATTAAACCTGGGCCCAGTGATTTCATTTTGACTTGACATCTGGAATGGATATATCAGATTTTGTGGCTGTTACTTGGATGACAACCCAAGAATAAATGTTTAAGAAAATTGGGTTCAGGGCTCATAGTAGTAGAATGGGGGTTGAGATTAGTTTAAGAATATGATCATTATACACCAATCCTATCTTGTCCATGAGTTCACATGATTTACATGGTGACAGATTTATCTTTAATCCAAATTCCTATAGTTTGTAATTGTTCATTTAACCTCTTGTCTGTTTTTGTTTTATCAATCAGTTTGTAGTGCCTTGCAGGCTAAGTAATTTCCTGTGTCTCCCATTATTCACTTTAACTTATGAGCAGCCCTTGATCTTATGTGAAAACTCACCCATTCAGGATATCAGTGTCTTCATGGAAATTACATTAAGTGAGAAAGGACTGGAAATTTGTAGGATTTTACATAGTTTTGAAATTATGATAGAAGATGTGACATGTTGATGAAGAGAGAAGAAAGGCAGTTGTACTAATTTTCATGCCTCCCACATAACACTCAATGCCTTGTACATAGTAACAAACACTAAGTTGAATTGTTTACTCTGATAAGAATATATACATATACATATGTATACATATATATATATATATATATATATATATATATATATATATATTACCTGTCTTTAGTACTTTAGTAGAAAAACAAAACCCACAAACTTCTTCCCTATAAGCCCAGGGCATAGGAACTCAACATACTTAGAATTCTGCCTAATTTACAGGTAGAACATGGGGAGGGGAAGTAGGTTGGTGCAAGAAATCATGTTAAACTTCTTTTAGTCCCCAGACATCAAAGGTTTTAACATTCCCTCCAAGGTCATTTTACTTCAGTGAATTGTGGCTTGCACATTATGCTTCCTATCTTCTTCCCAGGGTATCATGAGAATTAATGAGATGCTCAGCCCAATTCACATATTTCTCCACACCTCTGTGGATCTCCTCCATACCCCAAGGAGTACTTTATAGGCATCCTTTACTGGAATTTCAGTATGCTCAATTAAGGAAAATTTAATTAAAAATTTATTTCAAAAATAACATCAAACTCCCCAATGCTTTCAAACTTACAAGCGTTCCTCTCTGTAAAACACATATTAATTAGGGATTCCTACTACATTTGGTGTTCATTGGATGTCTTGAACTATTTAACCACACACTCCCCCCCTTTAATTTAAAAAAAATCACAACTGTAACTGGGGGAAATACTCTACAAAATTAATATGCATCTTGCACCCTATTCATGCTTCTGTACATGGAGTTCTCATTGCAATTAGTTGGAACTCTGCACACTGATGAAATGAGGTGTTTGCAGAGAATGCCAATCTGGCCCTCCACCTCTACTTTTCTGAATAATTGAAAGTTAAATTATCAAGACGGAAGTCATAAAGATCAAGACGACTCTTTGGTGCTTTATAGATATTCAAAGTTCCTCCCCGTCCAACAGTCTCCTGTATACTTGAGAAAAATAAAAAGCTAAATATTTAAAGAAAGGAGTGTGTGTAAGCGGGGCAGGGCAGGAAAGTGAAGAAACGAAGGGTTCATCTGAACCGTGAAGGGTCGAATTAATTTGCCAACTTCTGAGTCAAATGGCTGTGTGTTATAGGAGACAGTATGCTGATTCTGTGTCAAAAAAATTGTTCTACTATCAACAACTGGCTGTTACAAACACCCTATATGGCTTTGGGCAAATCACCTACTTCTGTGCTCTTCAGATTTCTCATTTACAAAGAGGAAACTAGATCATATCTAGAGTCTCTTCCAGCCTTAATTTCTGTATGTCTGTGTTTAACTCCCATTGTTCATACCAGGGACTGGCCCTGTATCTCAGGAATCATATTTTACTTGTCCACATTCCCTCTTAAATGCTCAGTGGGAGCACTTGGGAGACATCCACTTTTTATATCCATAGTTCCTGGCACAAGGTAGATCCTGAATACAAGTTTGCTGAACTCTCATAGTGAAAAGGCAAAAATAAATAGCATTACACTGAAAACCTGCATAATCTTGTTTTTTCCAAAAGTAGACATCTGTATAACTAATGTTTTTATCTTCTCTTTTAAAATTTTATATTCTGAGGAAGGTGAAAATAAATGACAGTGAGAAACACAAGACATTAATAAATAACAGGCGAGTTTTATTGAAAAGTGAAATCAAGAAAAGTAGAATGACCCATAGCACAAAGCCTGTGAGAAAAAAGAGGCAATTTTATAAAAGAAAACTAGCCCACAATGGCCTTGCTGCTGTCCTAAACTGCAGAATACATGTATAGTCTGTGTTTAATGGTCCACAAGTGGCAAATTATCATTTTTCATTTGTTTTTATTTCTTCTTGGTAATTGGAAAGATAATATAACAGCATCAAAAATAGCATTTATTACTTCTAACAATAAGGACCCAAAAGAAAGCAACTATTTTGAGACTAATGAAATATCCACGTGCAGTCCTAAGAAGAGTGAGTTAATCACTAAACAGAGCTGATGAAATATCCAATTTAGTTGTTTTGCATAGATGTTATCTCCTGCCATGTTAAGAGGAGGTTTTCATACAAAACAATTAATCGGCATTAATCTTGGCTGCCACATTAGTCTGCCTTTCCAGCTTCTTGCTGCTAATTTTAGAAATGGCAATTAGTGCAAAGTAACATACCTAAAACTTGGGACTATGTCACATTTTTGCCCTAACTCTCCAACACCTGCGTTTTTTTCCTGATCCTTTTACTCTTATCTGGTTACTCTATTTCCTGTATTCAAAGTAGCTTCATTTTTTTTCCTATTTTCCTCTTACTTCTATTTACCTTCTCTCTCCCACTAAACCAATTTATTTTTCCATCTTACTCTTCTTATCTGGCATCCAATGCTCATGGATTTGATCTTAACAAATAATAGACAGCCAGCTTTTCAGGACTGGTTAAAGACTCATTCTCAATCTGTTATTGGCTCTTACTGAATGCTATTTGGAAAAAGAAATATGTCTTAAAAATATCATTTGAAGGACAGAATAAATCCTATTATTGTATGAAGTCAAATAGCCACAATCTATATACATGATTATATCATACCAACATAGCCTCTTATATATTACTTTCTTTGAGTTCACCTGCAATGTTTTGTCTTTGAATTTTATCTTAGGATGTTACAAGAAAGGCTGTTGATCAAAATCCTCTAAACACATACCATTCTGGGAAAGAGGAAAAAAAGGGAAAATAATTGCTTTCCTTCACAAATTGGTATTCTTCCTCTTTTTTGTTTTCTTTGTTCTTTTTTCTCTTTGACAGCTAGGAAACTCAACATCAAATTTCATATTCACTTGTAGCAACTGGTAACAAAACAGCATAATCCTCTTAAGCCTGAAAATAAAATGCAGTCTCAAGTATTTGTTTTCTACAATTGACCTTTATTATCATGGCTTCTAGTTTCAGAAATGTATGCCATGTGTGCTCTATCCAAAGTCTGATGAAATATCTAACATAGTTGTTTGCAGAGATGTTATTTCCTGTCATGTCGGAAGGAGATTCTTATACAAAATGATTAATCAGCATTAGTGGATATAAAACTTCCATGTGTTAATATATACAAAGTGTGGGGCGCCTGAATGACTCAGTTGGTTAAGGGTCTGAGTCTTGATTTTGACTCAGGTTGTGATCTCAGTTGTGAGATGGAGACCAGAGTGGGGCTCTGCACTGTGCAGGAAGTCTGCTTAAGATTCTCTCCTTCTCTCTCTGACCCTCCCCTGCTCACACATCTCTCTCTAAAATAATATATATATAAATAATATATATATATAAATAATATATATGTAAAAATATATCTGTAAAATATATCTATATATCTATATAATATATCTATATCTATATCTAATCTATCATATATATATATAGAAAAGTGAGATGTCACTGAACATTATAGAATGGATTGTGCGGCATCTGGTTGGCTCAGTTGGTGGAGCAACTCTTAATCTCGGGGTCACGAGTTTGAGTCCCATATTGGGTGTAGAGATTACTTAAAAAATAAAAAGAATTGATTCTGTTTGAAGATATATGAACTGTCGTCTTACATGTTACTACAGTGCAGAATTCTATTCCATCTTAAGAAAATATGAAATTGAGTTTTTAATGGTGAAAAATAGTTTTTATTTGAAATAAAATAAGAAAAATCCAATATGTAGAATTCCCAAATTGAATCTCAAAATTAAGCTCTCTTTATGAATAAGTTCAACCACATTAAATTGCATTGGAAAATATTCCAACAAGGAATTTTATAGGGAGGTTATGGAGGAGAATCTCAAGAGATTCTCTGTGGCAAATATCCTGATGATGGTTACAAAGAGATTAATGTAGACTTCTTTTTTCTACTTCTATAGAGTCAATATGTTTACATCTTAGGCAACTTTCTTCCTAATGTCTATGCAATGGTAATCTAATGCCTTCAAAGTTGGCAAAAAAAGAAAAAAAAATAGTCTTCAGAAGAGAAACCTGAAGATATTCTTTACTCATCTTTTTAAGTCTCTATGAGTGATGTAAGAAGAAATGATTGGTGCTGGGAACTGTTATTCTATTACTGTTAACTGTTATTAATATTGTTACAACCAGGAGCTCCATGGATTATACACAGCTTCTTTCTCTAAGTGCAGTAGATTGGATTGCCAGAAAATGAATGGCCAGGGGACTCTCATTTTCTCTTTTACAATGATTCATACATCAATCTCATCCTGATTTCTTTAGACCTATTTCAAAAATCTTGAAAGTACAGGCAGAGAGTCCACACTCAATTACCAGCCTGTTGGTTTCAAAGATAAAGAACTGAGTTGTGGGGAAAGTAAATGAGGGTAGGAGGTTACTATGATAGTTTCGGTCATCATATCAGTTTAGGAATCTGTAAGTGAGGCCACTTGCTGCTATGGCCAACATCAGAAGATTATTTGACACAGTTCTAATTTTTATGCAAGCCAAATCCAAGCCTTTACATGTGTAAAAAGACATTCATTTCAAATATTCAGGAATGACATAAAATAGAATATACAAGAATTTTTTAAAAAGCTACTGAAACCAAGTTTCTCTGTTCCCTCTGGAGCTAGAGTATCTAAGAGCAAGTAAGTGAAAATACTATAGGGACATTCATAAACTGGCTGTCATTTTAGTTAAATTAAGCATTCTCACACTTCAGGTGTTTATTATTTATAATATAGTCCCTGTGATACTTCTCACAAACACTCCTGACACAGTAGTGAGTACCTCTGCTCTAGATGCAGTTCAGAGAAAATGACTAGCATTCTCTTGAGGGCCTTTCTCAACTTTCAAAGGTACAAATGTTTATTAAACATCGCTTACTCCATATCCTTCCCAACTAAATATCTGTTATTACCCAAAAGCCTCAGGACATGAAGGCAGTCTATTAAGTTATGGGTATTTAGCTGAAAGTTTCCCCCACTGAATATTCTTTCTCATTCAGGTTACTACAATAGTATGAAAAGGAAATTTTTTTATATATATATTATGAAGAATACAGATGCCTAGATAAGAAAAAAAGGACTCAATTTAGCATTCTCTGCACCCACAATTTCTATTTTTTATAAATATTAAGCATATGTTTTTCTGGAATTATTTCCAGTTACCTCTGAATCAAATTCTGGCCTCAGAATTATATAGTACGACTACTGATTTTTCTTGTGCCTTGTGGTCAGTGGCAAATATATAGATTTGAATTTAACCAAGGTATATTAGTTCATACAGAATGCTAACTCATAAATTTGGAGGAAAAAAAAAGAAAGAAGAAAGAATTTTGCTCTATGCTACATAAAGTCAATCTGTTGAATTCACTATCATGGGAGGTCACTGAGCCCAATACCATGGCTATATAGTTTTATGACTCTTAATAACATTTGTTGTATGCAAAGCATAGATAATGACAGAGGAAACCAAACCTTATGCTTCATTGCATGTACTGCTTTTCCTGTGGTTCATGAAGAATAAAACAATACATTGAAAGTCACAACTAACTACTGAAGGAAGAAATTAAGAAATAATACTCATGGATTGAAGTTCTAGTTGATTTTCTAACATGATATAATCTATTTTGCTGTATTCTAATGCCTTTCTCTATTTTGAAAATGAAATGTAAATGCTGGTTTAGTTAAGGAATGTGGTAATTTGTGCCAAAATTATATAAGAAGAGAAGCTTGTTTTTGATATCCTCAGTCCTATACTTTTTTCCTTTTACTTTCTTCACTTAGCAAAGTCCTCTCCAAGGTTAAAAACATCTTCTCCAAGATATTAATAAAATACAAAAAGAAACTCATATTAGATATAAATGATTTGATACTTTTAAAAATTTATTGTAAGACAAACTCCATTTATAAGATAATCAGGATTAAACAAGATTTCAAGGAAATTTGAGACTGTTTATAGGAGATAGTTCTTTAGGGAATTTGTCAAGATTTTTTGTATGCCTTGGGGACCACTCTCTATTTATTCAGAATATATTTGCATTAGAATGATTATATATTATTAAATACTTCTGAGGTAGAATAAGGCTTAATTGAAAATTTGCATTTTATCAATGATTGAAAGACTCTTCCTTCATCTGAGAACTTGTATGTGACAAAGCTGATCCTAGAAATTAGTTCCTATGAGGGTTAAGAAGAATGTTTGAAAACAGAAGCTTCTTCAAAAAAATAAAATATTACCTTCTTTGTGCATGTCATAGGTGAGACAAACTGTAAATTTATTTTCCACTTACTTGTGAGCTCAGACAATGTAGCTCGAAGAAGAAAGCTAACCTTGACTGGAAAAACCATTGACCTAAGGCACAATGTCCATCCTCTTGATGCTTAAGGTTAAAATTGAAAAGAAGTGAAAAAAATAGTCGACAGAGAGCGCTCATTTATGACATAAAAAAGACTATTTGAATGCTGCAGAAACTGATGGGAGATTTTTGATGTGTTGAATGGAGCTTATTAATTGCCTACTTGAGATAATTAAAGCATGTGGTAGTCAAAATAATTGGAATCATTGAAAATAAAAGATTTAACCTTGACAGTAGTTTCAGTATGACTGCTGAAATTCATCACAATATGGAAAAATATTCTCTTAAAGTTTATAATGTTACTTATGGTACTTTCTAGATGTGCAATATATTTTTATTTAAATAAATCAGGTATGTCATTCAGTATGATTCTTGGTTTGAGATTAGTTAACAGCAACACAGAGCGGCCATGTCCTTCCTTGTTTCAAAGTTTAGGCAATGAATCAACCACAAAAAGTGAGGGAAAGGATATTGTTTTAAGGCCATGTGTTGGTATATTTTGCTTTGGCAGTGGGGTTAGGGTTAAGGACATGGATTTAATGTTCAATCAATACTTAACATTTGTATTTCTTTTTCAAAATAAAATATTTCTTTTCTTTTTGAAAATAACAAATTTTTAAAAATGTGAAAATCTGTGGAATTCTATTTGTAGTCGTAATTTGTAGAATTCTGAGGGTACTGCGAACTTGAACATTTATTAAATAAAATTTTTTTCTTGTATATATTCAATACCTAGAAAAATAAAGATGTTTTTTTCTGGATAAAACACCTGATGCCTTAAAATTTCAGTCATTCAGTGGTAGATCTTGATATGCTTTATATTAGAAACAATTGAGGGCTTCTGTGTAAAACAATTATTTCATTTTTAAAAATAATATTCAGTTATATTTCATTGAAAGTCACAGTTGAATTTGTTCTCAGACCATTTTGTTACCAATCATGTAAGTTAATCATTAGATTCTATTTGTGAAATCAAAATAGAAGGGTACTGTTTGTGAAGGTAATGTTCTAATTATGACACAAAACAAAACAAAATTACTGCACTTAAAGTCCTGGGTTCTTAAGACCTGGTTTTACAGTTTAACTTCACAAATTGCCAGCTCTGTGACATTCTCACATATATTACCTCTCTGATTGTGTGTGTGTGTGTGTGTGTGTGTGTGTGTGAACAGAAAATGAGAATAATTATATCTGCCCACTTACATCACATCGAGTTGTGACGATCAGGCCAAATTAATGTCCCTAAGAGTGCTTTATGAATCCACAGTAGAAATTTTATTTGTTATTTTTTGAATGAGAGAGAAAGGTAAGAATGAACTTGAATAGGAGAACAGAGGAACATGGATATAAATAACTATACAGTGTAGTAGAAACTACACAAAGAAAAAGAAAAACTGCAAAAACAACAGAAAACCATACAACAGACACTAAAATATTGAGTGCCTACTATAACTGCATTTATTTTGTATTGTTTTCAATTTATTCCTCTTTCTTCTGTTATTCAGCTTCCATATAGGTAGTTGCTTTGAATTATTCTTCTGTGGCTTTTCAAAGATAATCCTTGGTTAAAAATAAATATATAAAGAAAGAAAGTACTTTGATCCTCTGTATCTGGTTTCTTCATCTTCTATTCCTACCTGCTTTTTTCCCTCCTGGATCTCTATCATGAGATGATCTGAAGCAAGACAGGTAAATGGTGCTTATATCCCCAAAGACACATGTTCTTAGAATTTCTGGCCATGTTTAAGACTTAGAGTGTATACTACAGAACTTTGCCATCCAAAAGAAAAGTTTCAAAGAAAGTTTAAATTTGGTACTTTATTTACAGTGCATCGAGTAGACTTTCTGTAAAATAATCATGTGCTATAATTTCTTTTCACACTAATGTAAAAGAAGAGCTGCTGCTTCAGTTTTTAATAATGTAGAAGTTCATTTTAATAAAGCTTTTTTTTGTTTCAATACACAAGTTTTACTAAAAAGTGTTTAATGATTTATAGTTTATCTTAAAATACATGAAAAGCAAAGTTAAATATTTTAGTACATTATAATGATTTACTAGTTCAGTTTCATGTTCTCTGGAACTAACTACCCAATGGGTTAGCAAGACTGATTTGCTGGACTGTCCTTTTTTAGTATCCTTGGGCAAATCAACTAACCCTTTGATAAATCTATATTGCAAAGGTAAAATCAATCATGTTTATAGCAATCAGCCCAAAAGGGGTAATACTAACTAAATTTTTGGTCTATCTATTTTTAATAGCTTTATTGAGGTATAATTTCCATACCATAAAATTAATTCATTTAAAGTGTAATTCAATGATTTTTAGCAAATTTATAGAGTTGTGCAACCACCAATAGACTGTAATTTTAGAACATTTCCAAGACCTCAAAGAAAGGTGCATCATCCTCATTTGCAGTTACAATTCTCATCTCCAGTCCCAGGCTAATTTACTTTCTGCTTTTATAGGTTTGCTTTTTGTGGTCATTTCATATAAATGTCATCATATGATATATGGTTTCTGGCATCTGGCCTCTTTCACTTGGCATGATGCTTTTAAGTTCATCCATGTTGTAGTACGTACCAATGCTTCATACTTTTTTATTGATTACTAGTATTCCATTGTGTGAATATGGGACATATTGTTTGCTCCAGTCAATTATTGATGGAAATTTGGATTGGTCACACTTTTTTTTTAATGTTTTCATTTTATTTTTGAGAGAGAGATAGAGTGCGAGCGGTAGAGGGGCAGAGAGAGAAGGAGACACAAAATCCGAAGCAGGCTCCAGACTCTGAGCTGTTGGTGCCAAGCCTGACATGGGACTCAAACCCACAGACTACGAGATTATGACCCAAGCTGAAGTCAGATGCTCAACCAACTGAGCCACCCAGGCGTGGCTTTTTTGGCCGTTGTGAATAATGTTGCTATGAAGATCATATCAATGTCTTGGGTGGACATGTCTTCATTTCTTTTAATTTTTTTAAGAAATTGTCAAATCTTTTTCTAAAGTGAGTGCATTATATTGCATTTCTGCCATCAGTGTATGAGATTCTAATGTCCCCACATTCTCAACAACATTTATTATTGTTTATCTGTTTGAATGTAGCAGTTCTAGTGGGTGTGGGGCAGTAACTCTCATTTTGGTTTAAATTTATCTTTGCCTAATATCCAATAACGTCAAGCATCATATAATGTCTTGATTGATCAAATATCTTATGTTAATTTTTTTTAGTGAAAATGGTTGTTGTTTTTTATTATTGTGTGCTAAGATTTCTTTAAATGTTTATTTATTTATTTTAAAGAGAGAGAGAGTGCATGCATGCCAGTGGTGGGGGGTGGGGGGGCAGACAAAGGGAGAGACAGAATCCCAAGCAGCTTCTGCACTGTCAGTGCAGAGCCCAATGCAGGGTTCTATCTCATGAACCATGAGATCATGACCTGAGCTGATATCAAGAGTTGGATGCTTACTTAGCCAACTGAGCCACCTAGGCACCCTGAGTGCTAAAATTTAAAAATATATATATTCTGGCTACAAGTTCTTTGTCAGATATGTGATTTCCAAAAATTCTTTCCTAATCTGTGACTTGTATTTCATTTTGTCACTGGTATTCTGTGAAGTGCAAAGGGTTTTTATGTATACCATTTTTCTATTTGTTTTATTATTTTTTTCATTTTTTAATGTTTATTTATTTTTGAGAGGCAGAGAGAGATAGAGCACCAGTGGGGGAGGGGCAGAGAGGGAGGGAGAAACAGAATCCGGAGCAGGCTCCAGGCTCTGAGCTGTCAGCACAGAGCTTGACGTGGGGCTCAAACCCACAAACCCTGAGATCATGACCTGAGTCAAAGTCGGCACTTAACCAAGTGAGCCACCTAGGCACCTGTTTTCTATATATTTAATATAAAACAATAAATAAATTTATAAAATGAAGTGACAAATATTTAGCATATATAATCATCAAATCAAAAAGAAAATTAAATAAGTCAAACACTGGCTACAATGTATGAACCAACATTTAAATCACACTCCAAATAGTAAATAAACAAATTAAGACAATATCATTAATATTTAAATAAATCTAAAAGTCATGGTACTTGCTTTTGCTCATTAAATCAGTAAAATGAAAGAAGAATCATAGTACCTCTTGAGGTAGTTTTAAAAGGGGCTGGTTGATAGCACCTATGTTCTCACCTACCTTTTTTACAAATTGACAGGATTTAAAAGTCCACAGATAGAGAACAAACATAAAGAATTAGCTGATGAACATACATTAAAATGAGAACCAAAATGGTCTTGCTAACTCCATGGTCAACCCCTTCCCCTAATTGTCTGTGGGACAGTCCATGGGAGGATAAGTCTGAGTTTATAAACCACCAACACTTACCTAAGTTACTATGTCTCACTGGTCAGGAAAGGCAAAAAGCAGCATGCAGGGTTTACAAAGGGGAGAGAATTTTCAAATGAACTATCAGATAAAGGATTTATTATAGGAACTAAAGATTACTTAATTGTGGAAACAGCTAGCTGAAGAGACGAATATGCCAAAGGGAGAGTTAGATTATCAGAGAAGTCACAATCAGTTGATCTGAGAAAACTAACATGTCCAGCCAACAAAGGGCGGGGGGCATTAAGGGATGTGGGCAAAGAAGTCTATGCAAGTTCTTTCTTCTGTGGTTCTGCAGTCAAGTGAAGGGTAAAGGGTTTGCTGATTCTCTTGGTCAGCAGAGCTGGGGTTTGGAAAAATAGTTGGTCATGGAATAGAGGAAGGTAAGAGCAAGCTGAGCCCTGTCAGCACATCTGTGATCACTGTCATTGCCTTTAAATGAATGATCTTTAAAAAAAAAAACACAAGGATTTTTGATAGTAGCTTTCAAATCTCACATAGATTCTCTGTTGAAAAACTCTAACCTGGAATCATAAAGACAAGGGAATTCGGGGAACTGTAGACAGGCTAACTGTAGTTAGTGTCGCTAGTGTAACCAGTTGACAATACAAATCCCCATTTCCCTCTACGTTAGCTTCTCTCCATAAGGAAAGATGGACAATGATTTTTAGCATCAAACTATTAATTTGCTTCTATGTAGGATGGAGTAAAGGGTTGGTCAAGGGGTCCAAAATGTTTATGGAAAATTCTTTTAAATGGACACGAAGAATGGGCACAGGAGCTTTCCCTTGGTTATTTCCAGTATTGATAAGGTTATTTGTAAAAGGATGTTCATATATATAGCTGGGGGGAATGTATGTTAACATTATTGGAATTCAATTTGAAAATATGTATTAAAAAGTCTAGACATGAATTTCTTTGATACATTATTTATGTTATTAAACCATTTACAAGCATGTATCCAAAAGAAGAAATTGGAAAGTGCGAAAATATATATTTATATTATTTGTAGCTTTGTTTGTAATAGGAGAAACTTGAAGTGGTTCAATATGAAATTGCTTTAAAAAATTGTGGCACTAACATCATTGTCATTATATATTATCAAGCCTAAAATATCTAATTACATCTGTATTAGAAGAATATGATTTTATAATGACAAGTAATGACAGACAATGCATAGTATGTGAATATGTTAGTAGGCTTTACTTATGAGTGACACGAATTCATCTAATATTATTTCTTCATATTGCCAAATGCTATTTGAATTTTTACAATGGACATGCGTTACACATAAAAGAAAAATATAGTGATATTTTAAAATTTGGAGAGTAAACAATTATGTGAAAGCTGGCCATTCAAGTAAATATTTTGAACAAGTTTTGTTTGTTTGTTTGTTTGTTTGTAAGAAAATTGAATTTATTTTGGGTAACTGCAGCAAAACAGACCAGAGAGAAGACTCTTATCAATATTAAACTTGTTTGTGAAATTTTGAATATAAAGTTGAAAAATGTGAACACCTTTAAACCTACTGAAGTTTTAATGAAATTGAGAATAGTATTATTTCTTTAAGTCTGTTTAAATGGTTTCAATATAATCCTTTTACTAAAACAGTTTACTGCGTTTAATGGAAGCATCAGAGACACTCTCACTTCCTTTTCATACAACACTAAAAGAAGATAGAAATTATTGTTGCTATTCTATTCTTCATTCTTCCTTTGGCTTTGATTCTAAGGACAGAGCACCGTTTTCTTTTTGCTAGAGATATGACTCTGCATAAATCTCTTAGGAAAGCTCTCTATGCAGGAAATGATATGGGGAAAAAAAGTTCTTCCTCCTTTCTATATAATTTTTCCCTCTGTGAGCCTGTAGTCTGACCCTGAGTTTATTATGAATTCCAGTTGCCAACCAACTTTCTTTTGTGAATTATAATCGCTGGCTTCTTGCTTTGTTAGAAGCATAGACATTTAAGCTATAAGGGCTTCCTTGTGTAAGCATCCCTGTCATACTCCCATGTTTTCACTCTTTTCCCGTGAATAGAAGACCTTTCAGAGTGAAGTTAAAAGTCAGATTTGTGAACAAATATTTTCTTTGAGTTAACTGAAGGTCAAACTATCTGATTTACATTGGTTAAATACCATAAAGACACAGCACATTAGCTATTAAGAGAGAAGAATGTAAGTATGGAATTAAACTTTACATAAACCTCTACATAAAATGAATGAACAACAAAATACATGCCATAGCAATCCACAAAGTAACGTACATTTTAATGACAGGAGTATGGCTTCAAGTTTTGACCACAGTTTCTGAAGTCAGACTTCCTTAGAATCAACAATCAGCCCTGCTGTGTATCCTGAGGCAAGGTTCAAAACTCTCTGTGCCTCAGTTTCACATTTATAAAACAGGTATAGTAATCGTGGCTATAAGGATTCAATGAGTTAACATGTCAAATATTTTTTAAAGTGCCTGCTGTTATTACTACATATTATAATGATAGTTAATTTTGTTATTTTCATAATGGGAACATGAAAATCATGACAGCAGGTCAGTATCTTGTCCCAAACTTAGAGGATGTAATGATTTGGTGTTCTATATAGCTCTCTTTTGTCATAAGTACAAACCATTTTAAGGGCTTAGTAGGAGATAGGCTTTGTAACCTAACACTTTTTATGTATTATCATTTTTCTACACAAATTCTATGAGACAGATTAAATATACATTTGAACAAACTGAAGTTGAGAAAGTCTGCTTGAGGTCAGTTAATGAGTGATTGGAGGCAATCTGCCTATGCTGAAGTCTTTGCTCTTTAACACTATGTTTTGTGCTTTCAGGACCAAAGTTGAAGATAGGAGAAAAACATGTGCTCGTATTTAGTTTCTCTAAACCTTTGTATATAAATTATGTTAGACCTTATTTAAAAATCCAACCATAAACATTACCTCTCTTAAGAAATAAATCACCTAGGGGCGCCTGGGTGGCTCAGTTGGTTAAGCAACCATCTCTCGGTTTTGGCTCAGGTGGAGATTCCACGGTTCGTGAGTTTGAGCTCCTCATTGGGCTGACAGTGCAGAGCCTGCTTGGAATTGTCTCTCTCTCCCTCTCTCTCTCTCTCTCTGCCCCTTCCCCACTTGCTCTCTCTGTCTCTCTCTCAAAATAAATAAACTTAAAAAAAAACAAATAATTCATTTATGTGCTATTTATAACCCCCTGGTTTATGTTTTCAATATATTTCCTTAATTGCCTCAGAGTACCCTTATCTTTCACCCAAGTAAAGTTAATAGAAGATTCGTAAGTTTCATAAGGTGTATTTTGTATAGATTTTGATCAAAATGAACATGATCTAAAATACTCAGTGTTAACATGGCAAGGAGATGAACGACATTTAATTCACCAACATTATTACAAAGTCCATAATGCTATATGGTATTCACACTTTCCCAATAAGATAGGATCCAGACACTATATCTTGTTTTAGGGATTTGTACTTTTAAACAAGTACATGTTTTCTTTATCTTGTAGCTTGGAGCTCATGATGTTGTCTTATTTTTTTCTTTTATAGTTCTTTGAATTAAAGCAATGTACATTTCATTCATATTTTTTCCTTCACACCCTGAGGGATCTATGGAGGATCAAAAGTTAGACAAATTTTCAATGTGTTTAAGTCAAAGAAAACAGCTGAACAATGGCTGATGGAAGTGAGTTGATTTTATAAAATCTTTACTTTTATAAAATTTACTTTTTAGGCTCCGCTTTGCCTGTCTTTTGTTTCCAGTATCACCTAAGGTCTAAATCAAAACCTAAAACCATCTCGGCTCTGCTGAGCTATTAGTAATATCTTTACATAAATTAGAAAGAGACATATTTTTCTCCAGGAACTTCACTGCCCTTTGGCCACAAAAGTGTTGTAATACATATACAAATCTAAAATTTCCCTGGCATAAGTGGACCTTATCCAGAGTCCAACCAGACATGTCTTCCTTTCCCCCTCTCACCTTCACTGCACCCAGTCACTCACAGATAAGGGTGGAGAAGGACTCAAGAGGTACAAATAAAGAAGAATCAGTGCTACAAATGAAGAAATAATGATATTTTAAAGTAATAGGGCTGAATTTTAGTATTTTTATTTTCCAGATTGTCTTGAAACTGACAGTAAAGTCTGTTTAACCCTGTTTGACCTCACACATTAATTTCATTCATCAGTGTCAAAATTACAAAGGGTTCTAATATTACTGCCATATTCATGTTACGGTTCTATTCTGAAAGTCCACAGTTAATAAGATTAAAATAAGGTTAAATATTGTTGGATGATTTGCAAACTTCACAATAGCCTTCAATTTTAATGAAACGGATATTTAAAATGTAGGTGTGTTTGTCTCCTAGGGCTGCCATAGCACAGTATCACAGATGTGTGGCTTAAATCTACAGAAATGTAGTGTCTCACAGATTTGGAGGCTAGCAGTCCAAAATCAGGGAGTCTGTAAGATCCTGCTCCTTCTGAAGCCTGTAGGGGAGGATCCTTCCTTCCCTTTCCCTAGCTTCTGGTGGTTTATTGACGATCTTTGGTGTTCTTGGGCTTATAAACTCTGCTTCTGCAACACTTCAGTTGTCTGCTTCTATTGTCACATGGCGTCCCCCACCCCCACCCCCTTCCCCATGTGTGTCTGTGTTTCAGACTCTCCTCTTCTTGTAAGGACACCAGATATATTGGATTAGAACCCATACTACTCCAATATGACCTCACCTTAACTTAATTACATCTGCAAAGACCCTATTTCCAAATAAAGTCACATACTAAGATACTGGGGTTTAGGAATTCAGTATCTTTTTGGAGAACACAGTTTCACCCCTAAGAGAAGGAAAAAAGCCACTATAATACAGGGCCTGTCCTAGAGCTGGCATATTGAGGCAGTGTAACATTTTAGACAAAATACCTATCTTTTCTGGGTATCTATTCCCTTCTCCATAAAATGAGGACTTAGAAGGAAATTTAAAGGTTATTTCTGTCTCTGATCGGCTTGCTGCCTGTGATTCTCATTTTTGGTATATCTCTCCATTCATCCCTGCCTCAGTTCAAAAGGCTTCTTAGGCCTGAGACATACTTTGACAATTATGTTGTGTTTTCCTCACTTACCATTGTTTTCTGCACAGTTGTTTAGATGTCAAGCAAAGTTATGCAAAATTAAAAGCACACAAATTGGAAACAATTTTATAGGTATTATGGCTTCAGAGATGGACCATACTTCAACAGATCAACTGATCAGTTTGGCCAGCCCTGGCTTTTATGTGGTATATTATCTCTATTCCTATTATAGATTCAGTTACTATGCAATTAATTATTTTAGTCAGTTACATAGCTATGAATGCATCAAAAATTCTGTGCCAGTTCAGTAAAAGAAACCTTTACTTATATTGCCTTTAAGAGGTACATCTAAAATCTTGCGATTGATTTTTTTAATGTTTATTTACTTTTGAGAGGGAGAGAGAGAGAGAGTGGCAGAGAGAGAGGGAGACACACAGAATCCAAAGCAGGCTCCAGGCTCCAAGCTGTCAGCACAGAGCCCAACATGGGGTTTGAACCCACGAACCGGGAGATCATGACTGAAGTCAGACTAAGTGCTTAACCAACTAAGCCACCCAGGTGTCCCTTGTGATTGACTTTTAAGGTTAAAACCTAAGTGTAAGTATTTGAAATTAACAAAAAAATCATTAGGACAGTGAATTTTGTCCTAGAAAAGTACTTAAAGATGCACAGAGAAAACCCAGGTTTCTTTTGAAAGTCTGAAAATACTGCTAATCAGTCATTTTGTAATAAACTCACTTGTTAGCAATACTTTATGTTCTCTCTATGTTAGATCTTCTTATGTACCTGAACTTTAAGCTAACTTTATGGGTTTTAGTCTCAGTCACATTCGCTACTTCAGGAAGTTCCTTGCTGGATATTTCTTACTTGTTTGATGAAGCTTGATCCTTCTGCCTGACCTTGTTTTAGAAGTAGTTGCTTAAAAGCTGTGAGTTCTTTCTCCATTTATCACTAAAAAGTTTTTCCCTGACAAAATTGAGCTAAATTCTCTTCTTCTGGGGCTGCACTCTTTGTGTTAAGTAAGGCAAACCCTCAAGCAAAGTTGTGTTCATTCTCCAGGATGGTCTATTGGGGAAATAACACTGGCCTTTCTGCAGCATGGCGATGGGCCACTCTCAGGCATTGTCCAGCTCCCTGGGCACGCCTTTCAGCCTCGCCTCAGGCCACAGGGTTGCACAAGGCACCCTCTCCTATATAAAGTTACTGCTGCCCACTGTGCCTGGCAGCTATGTCCTCAACATCTGGATGAAGCCTAGAATGCTGTCTTCCTATAGTAACATGTCATTCTGGTTCCCAATACACATAGTCGGATACTTTTTAGTTGTAAGCATTTTGTTGTTAATACGGCACTGGCAAAGGTTTAAATATATGTATAAAATACAACAGAGATTAAAGAAAGAAAGAAAGAAAGAAAGAAAGAAAGAAAGAAAGAAAGAAA